>NC_041392.1:638376757-638381085 GCF_002162155.2 Triticum dicoccoides
GCGGCGTGGCCGGCTACGCGGTGGTGTGCGCCTCGCCGAGGCGGCCGTTCCGTCCGGCAGGCGGCGCGGGCTGCGGGCGGGGTGGGCGGCGGCTGGGGTCCGGCTTCGGGCCTCCGGCGGCTGCCGTGGTTCCCCTCCGTCGCGGGCGTGCGGTGGTGGTGCGGCTCGGCCGATGGCGGTCCGGCGACCTGGTGGTGGTGCCCGGCGGCGCGCGTGGTGGTGGTGCTTCCACTTGGCGGCTCTCCGTGCGGGGAAGCAGGGGAGCGGCTTGGACAGGGGCGGCGGCGTCGACGGCGTGCCGGCTGCAGCGCGAAGGCGGGAACTTTACGGGCCTCGGAGATCCCGGTCGGGCCTGTGCGGCCACGGGCCTGGTATGTTCCTGCTATTGCGTCCGGTCAGCCACCGTCGAGACGGTGGAGGTGGGGCCCTCCCGCGTGCCGACGGTGCTGCTGCCCTAGTCCCGGCTCCTCTCCTTCTTTGTGCGGACCATGCTTCACGGTGCCGTGGTGAGACGGCGTGGGAAGCTTCGTGACCGGGTTGGCGCAGGGTGAGGGTCTGTTGGTGGCGAGCTCTGGAGTGCCTGAGGTGGTGGTTGGGATCACGAGAAATCTCTGTTGGCTTGGCCGACACTGACGCGGTGGCGCTTGTGGGTACCGCCTGACCTTCATGAAGGGCGACGGGGCTACCCTTCCTCTCTCCTCACAGCGTACCAGGGGAAACCCTTGGCAGCAGCATCGTCATTGTCGCGTCCCTTCTTAGAGGTGCTGATTGGTACCGGCGCTTCGGAAGTTCGGAGCTTGGTGGGCGATCTTCGGTGGGTGCAGCGGCCACGAGACTTCTTCGTTTTTTTGTCGATCCGCCATTGTTGGCATTAGTTTCTCTTGTATTTTCTTTTGGGCGTGACTGTGCTGTTTCCGCCGCAGCACCTATCGTTGGTTGTTTGGTTGCTTTGTATACAAAGAGGAAGCCCTTTTTCGGAATCCAAGTAATCCCGAAGGCGTGTGCACTGCCTAGGTCGTCCCTCACCTACGAGCTGTGTCGCAGGACACGATGCTATGATTAAAGATGCAAACGATCATTTGGCAAAAAAATTATGTTAGTACTAAAAATTTTGTATTGAATTGTGGGGCCCTCCTGGTAAGAAGGATCCCTTAAAAAATTAGCGTATGCTGCGTATTGCAGTGTGCACACGGTATTCTTTAGTAATAGTTCGCTTAGTGCCCGTTGCGCAGCTGCGTGCTTTCGAATGGACGGCGAGGCCCTCCTTATATACTGCTGTGTGGTACGCTGTGACCTCCAGGTAGCGGTGTGGGACTATTCTCTGTGCGAAGCGAGAGCCTCCTCCTCCGCGCAGCCGCGAGCAGGTGCGAAAGGCCGAGGCCTTCACGGACGGGGCCAACCCAGTAGGCTTCTGGGCCCGGTGACACTACTACTACTACGGGAGCAAATGCCAGAGGGCGCATAAAAAGAACGCAAACCCATGTTGACTCAAAAAAGAAAAATCTCCTACTCCTCGATTTCCTCAAAAAGAAAAATATCTTCTTCTCCTCGATCGGATGACCCACTGGTCGGATGAGATACTTTTCTCTTCTCTTTGAGACGATCTGTCAATTCATGTGGTCTCTCTGGAAAAAAAAACTGCTACGTGGTCTCTCGAAAAAGAAGATATATGTTTTCATAACACAGTAGTGCAATCGAAACTGCTGAAAACGTTGTTTGTAACTTCAAGAAAGGTACTCCCTCCGTTTTTTAATATAAGATGTTTTAGGTGTTCTACATGTTGTCTAGATTCATACTAAAATGAATGAATGTACACACTAGAATATGTCTAGAGATATTTGATACGTGTGGAACGTGGCCAAAAGCTAAAACATCCTATATTTATGAACGGAGGGAGTACTAACGAGCCTAAATATATTACAAAATTAAAATGGATGGTAGGATGTTGTGTAACAACGATGATCATCGCCCATGTCTTCCCCCGTGTCGGCACTTGACCTGAACCAGGTACTCCCTCCGTTCCGAATTACTTGTCTTGAATTTGTCTAGATACGGATGTATCTAGATACATCCGTATCTAGACAAATCCAAGACAAGTAATTTGGAACGGAGGGAGTAGCTCTCAGGGCCATCCGGACAGAGCAGGCATCCCATATACGAGGCATGCATACATAGCATAGGCTTGCCGAACTCGTGAGTACTTGATTAAGAGAAGGCAAGATCAGTTTTCTGCTTTCCCCGAGTTCGCATGGGCAGTGGCCGTCTAATAAAACATGGAAAAGGGTCGGGAATACATATCGTGCTTCCCGGCAACTGAAGTTACCGTGACTGGTGTTGCTCCTGATGCTTGGCGCCCAGCGGGAAGCTGCACCTCGACGGTAGGGTGCTGGCGAGAAGGGTGGTGATGCCATAGCATTGGCGTGCTCGGAAGAAAGCTACTTCAATGAATAGCAGACCGAGAACCTGTACTACCAAACGACGGGAAGAAGTCACAATACCTACAAGGGTGAGGGGAAGGAAACGAACGACGAGAATGCAATAAGATGTTGCACAACAAAGAACGACGGGAAATATGAGCCTCGTCTGGCTAGTAGGAGGAGCTACAAAGTAGCTCAAAAAAACCTGCCATCATAGCAGAGCGGAGCTAGAGGAAGCCGGCGTATTTGGTGGTTCACAAGATGCAAGATACTACCTCCTTGCATTTTTATTAGCCCCCCTACTACTTTGAGCCAAACTTTGACCATTCATATGAATAATAAAATATAGAATATATGCCATAAAAAGTACATTGTTGGATTGTATTTGAAAAAGTTTTCCGAAGTTGTAATTTTTGTGACATATAGTTTACATTTTATTAGTTAAATTTGTTGGTCAAAATAGCCCAAAATAAGAGGGACCTAATAAACCTGGACGGAGGTAGTAGCAAAGAACGGAGTTCTAGAGCCCCGTCCTCCCTTAGAGCGGCGAAAAAGTTTTTCAAATGGAAGGGAGCAAGCGAGAGGAAGTTGGCATGATTTGGTGGATGTGAAATGGCCGAGACGGACAAACCACACGGTGTCGAATGGTCGTAAGGGATCCCAAAGTATGCCAGCCGACCAGGCAATGTGGCATCAAAAAGTCGGGCAGGCATGGAAAGCACGCCAGCTGACCTAGGGCCACCGCGTCAAAAGGTCGTGTATTCTTTGTGTGCGTATGGTTCCTTTGGGCTACCGAGGAAGCTATATGGACCTTCCTACGTCTGAGATGGCGCCGGGTGCAACAGTTCATTTACCGCCTACATCTTGTGATCACGTGTCAACATTTATATCTTCTTTTCTTGCCTTAGATCTCTCTTTATCTATGGGGTAGATGAATTGAGTGAAGTGGAATGGGATATGGGTTGGAGTGGTTGGCAAGGAGTGGAATGAGTGGGGTGAGATGGTTATGGTGGTTGCGGTGGCTTGGATGGCATGTCAACACGAATGGGTATGGTAGAGAATATATAGAGAGAGATTCCCAAAAATGTGACTGTTATAGAAAAGTAACAAAGGCTCGCAAGCACCGGTGAAGAACCAATCAAACTACCGAATGAGTTCAAATAAATGTGAATGGCGAGGGCAATGTTTGTAAACTAGGTGACATGTAGTACTTGTAGGTCTCAATGAAATAATGAGTTGCAACTCCAAACACAAAAAAGTAATACCTTCTCTGCGAGGATAGAACGGCTCGAAAGTACTAGAAAAACTAATTTCTCGGTTGTAACATAGAAAACAGGACTGTTACAAGATTTGAGAAAATATGCAGAAAAAGAGCGAAGTCACAACTCGAAATTTCAAAGAAAAGATGATGTACCAAACTTACACTGTGACCAGAGTGAAAAAAACAAGACAACTCAAAAGTGCCAATTAAATGTTTTGCTCAAAAGTGCCGAACAAAACAGGAAGTTTTTCAAAGATGAATAAATAACCTACATTTATTGAACCATACAAATGAACTACACGGCGCAAAACTAAAAATGAAATAGCCAAATACAATGTAAGAACCTGAGCATCCAACATTTGATTGCATCACCTAACTAATAAAGGAATAAAACTGCTAGCACAGAGTAATGCATGAACAAAAATATTATATGACCAAAGTAGATCCACTTGACATGAATAAAGCAGCCATATACTTTGTACCCCCAACACACAACAGATCCAAGGGACCGTTACACGCTTTCACACCAATAAGAACAACAAAACAAAGCTCTAAGTGTCGAATCCTAAACGAAGACAATAAAAAAGCCTATAAGCAAACTCCTAACCATCCATGGAGATTGGTTGCTACCAGTGAAAACATGACAATTA
>NC_041392.1:638381352-638477513 GCF_002162155.2 Triticum dicoccoides
AAAAGAAGCATGACAAAAGACAGACTCACTTAATTAGAACAAGCACATCATCACCACCGGACCACATAATCGATTGCCAATACAACCTAATGAAAGGAATCAAATGCCTACACCCACGCAAAATCCGTAGAATGAAGGCGCAAGGGGAAGCCAATCAAAAAAACTGAGCACTAGATTTGGAACGAACAGAACTATCAGAATCCAACACAAAAAAGAAAAGAAAAATAAGGTCAACCCACTATAAAGGAACCAAATCCAGAGCAATCGGAGCAGAAATCATCAAGATGACGTGGAGAAAGAGCTCTGAATCGTCATGGACAATGATGAACACATCACCAAGGAAGGCCCTCTCGCTCTTTAGTCTTTCTCTCTCTCTGCTTGAGCAGTGCGGCTTGCGAAATAGGAATGACAAAACGGTTAGATAAGAGAATTGAAAATAAAAAAGGAAAAGAAGATAGCAACGGTCTAAACGAGATAGGCTGGCCATCTCGCTCTTTGCTCTTTCTCTCCCCCAAACCAGGTAGATAAGAGAATTTCAAATAAAGAGGAAAAGAAGACAGCAACACTCAAAACGAAACGAGCTTGCCCAACAACAATTGCGCTTGTGTAAGAGAACAACAGCCCGAATCTTCGCGTTTTATCCAACAGGGATAAAATTTGAATGATGACGAATTAAAATCAGTCAAGTGAAAAATAATAATTTTTTTCTATGTACATCTCTCTTTGATGTGTAAAAATACTGGACTTTCATTATTCTAAGAGAAAAGTACGTTTTTGGTCCCTCAAGTTTTCTAAAAGCATAGATTTGGTCCTTTAAGATTTTTTGGTATACATTTGGTCTTTCAAGTCTCAAAACGGATAAGATTGGTCCAAAACCAGATTTTGAGCATGTTGACAGGGGTTTGACCACGTTTGCCCGGGTTTGACTGATGAACAGTAATTCAAAAAAAAATACCAAACAAATTAAAAAAATGAAATTTTGTGACTACCAAAGTGCTTGGGTACGCTAGGTGTGTGTACATTTTTGTGGTCACACACCTAACGCGCCCAAGCATTTTGATTGCCACACAATTTTATTTTATTGTTATTTTTTTGAATTTACGGTTCATCGGTCAAACCGGGTCAAACTTGGTCAAACATGGCCAAACCAGGTCAACATGCTTGAAATCTGGTTTTGGACCAAAGTTATCCGGTTTTGAGACTTGAAGGACCAAATCTATACAAAAAATCTTGAGGGACTAAGTCTATACTTTTTGAAAATTTGAGGGACAAAAATATACTTTTCTTTTTTTCTAATCGCCACTATTGTGATATCTTGGAACTCTGAGAATGCAGTACTGCAGAATTGATAGCACAGTGATATGGCAATATGGCTCAAGCTTTGTACACCTTTACAATTCCATTGCAGCTCAAGCTTTGTACACCTTTCAAGCATGTTTACAAGGTGCGTTCGTCCCTGGCAGTAAATTTGTCAATATACATTACAAAATAAATCATCTTTGTACATTGGAGGAATGGAAATGCACTCCAAGTGATGAGGTAGAATGGTGGTCGTCGGCGGTGCGGCTATTCGGCTGAAGCTGGGACGTCGGCGGTGCCAGCTAACCACGGGCATTGGAGCGCCATGGCCGCTGGCAGACGCTCGCCGGGGTCTGCCCCGCGGCGGCGAGCGGCGTGGATGCCATACACGTGCTACCGAGCACGCGGAAAATTCTGAGGAGCTGGTCGGTCGCGCTGTGGCCAGGGAACAGTGGCTCGCCGGCGACCACCTCCGCCATGACGCAGCCAAGCGACCAGGCGTCCACGAGCACGTGGTAGTCCGATTCCCCAGGAGCATCTCCGGAGCCATGTACAAGAGCGTGCCAGCCTGACCGCGCGGCGGCGTCGCGCTCGCCATGGAAATGGCCAGCCCGAGATCACATATCTTCACCACGCCCTCGCCGCCGACGAGGATGCTCCCGGGCTTGATGTCCCGGTGGACGATGCCTCGCTCGTGCATCCTCCCGGCGCCGCTCAGAAGCTGCCGCATAACGCGGCGGGTCTCCTTCTCCGCGAACGGTCGGCGGCGACCACGC
Organism: Triticum dicoccoides; assembly: GCF_002162155.2. Taxonomy (NCBI): domain Eukaryota; kingdom Viridiplantae; phylum Streptophyta; class Magnoliopsida; order Poales; family Poaceae; genus Triticum; species Triticum dicoccoides. Next base: position 638,383,428 of record NC_041392.1, read on the forward strand.
AGGACGTGACAGAGGCTCGGGCCGACGTGCTCCAGGACGAGGCTGCACGATGCCGTGCAAGCCGACGACGGAGGGGTGGCCGCGGCTGTTAGCCCGAACTACTGAGACCAGAGGGTCGTGACTATCTACTGGTAGTACTTGCACTCAGCTCACTAGTATAACACACACACACTAGTGCAGGGCAAGACACACACACGAGGAGGAAAGACGCTCACGGGATACTAGTTGTATGAAGCTCAAATGCTTGGAATGGAATGCTTACAACCGGAGGGGTGGAGCTCCTTTTATAGCTAACTGAACCGACTATGCTACGCACTAGGTGACGTCAAGTGCATGAGTGACCTCATGGCTTACGTGCTACATTCCTTAGTTACTAAGGATACGGGAGCTCTAGTAATTTCTTTCCAGTTTTACTACTGCTGCCGACATGCAGCCATACATGCATATGAGACTAGCTACGTAAATGCTGCTGCTGCTGTTGTGTGCATCGGAAGACCAAGGTTGACTCAACATTCTCCCCCTCAACCTTGTCGAAGGAGCTTGATGTCGATGATCCCGACCTTGTCGCGCAGTTCCTGGAACCGGACACGACCAAGTGACTTGGTCAGGATGTCCGCCTTCTGCTCACCGGTCCTGATGAACTCCACGTTCACCGTGCCTTTCTCGACGCAGTCACGTATGAAGTGATAGCGGAGATCGATGTGCTTGCTGCGGTCGTGTAGCACTGGATTCTTGCAGAGGGAAATCGCCGACTTGTTGTCGACGAAGATGAGCGCAGGGGCGGTGTCCTGATTCAGCATCTCGCCGAGAAGGCGAGCAAGCCAAATGCCTTGACAGGCCGCTGTAGCTGCCGCGATGTACTCCGCCTCGCACGAAGATACAGCGACAACCTTCTGCCTCACCGATTGCCAGCTGACGGGACTATTCCCGAGAAGGAATAGTATGCCCGAGGTGCTCTTCTGGGAGTCCACGTCACCAGCGTGGTCGGAGTCGCTGTACCCGACCAAGCTCTCGCCATCGCCACGACGATACATGCATCCATGCGTGAGCGTACCCGCGATGTACCGGAGCAGGTGCTTGACGGCAGCCAGGTGATCGCTTGCCGGAGCTTCCATGAACCTACTCAGGTATCCGACAACGAACGTGATGTCCGGTCGGGTGTGCACGAGGTACCTGAGACTCCCGATGATGCTACGGTAGAGTGTGGCATCCACCGCCTTCTCGCGGCTCTCCTTGCTGAGCTTCAGCCGTGCCTCCATTGGAGCATGCACAACATAGCAGTCCTTCATGCCTGCTCGCTCGAGCATCTTGGTGGCGTAGGCCGTCTGCGTGATCGTGATGCGACCACCCTCCTGGTTCACCTCCAGCCCGAGGTAGTACCGGAGCAGCCCAAGGTCGCTCATGCTGAAGAGACGATGCATCTCTCCCTTGAAGCGTTGAACCTCTTCAGGCTCTGCCCCGGCGATGACCAAGTCATCGACGTAGATGCCGACGATGAGCAGCGTGTTCGCGGTGCCACGCGAGTACACACCATGCTCAGAAGCGCTGCGTGAGAACCCAAGGGATGCAAGGCTTGCATCGAGCTTGGCGTTCCACGCCCTTGGGGCTTGCCGGAGACCATAGAGGGCCTTGTGTAGTCGATACACGCCCTGCTCGTGGCCCTTGGCAACGAAACCGGGTGGCTGGGTGACGTACACCTCCTCATTAAGGTCGCCGTTGAGAAACGCCGACTTGACGTCCATGTGGTGTACCTCCCACCCACGGTGAGCGGCCACGGCAAGGATGAGCCACACCGACTCCAGCCTTGCCACCGGAGCGAATACTTCCTCAAAGTCCACTCCCTCACGCTGCACGTAGCCCTTTGCGATGAGGCGCGCCTTGTGCTTGACAATGGCGCCGTGCTCGTCCTTCTTCACCTTGAAGACCCACTTGAGCCCGATGGCTTGGTGCCCAGCAGGCAGCGTGGTGAGTGTCCAAGTGGTATTGTCGTTGATCGACGCCAGCTCGTCCAGCATCGCGTGGCGCCAGCAATCCTCTTGCTCGGCCTCCGCGAATGTGGTCAGCTCCTCGCCGGCCATCAGATGCAAGACCTCGTCGTCATCAGCGTCCTCATCCTCGGGCTGTTGCGGTGTTGCCGCAGCTTCGCCGAGGAGATCCCGCATGCGCCGAAACCTGTGGGGGGCTCCTACGCTGTCGTCGGCGTCGAATAGCTCCGACCTCGCCGTTGGCGGGGTTGCGAACTGCCTCCCAGGACCCATGTTGCTTGACGTCGTGGTGTCCGGCGACACCGTACCCGGGGACGGTGTTCTCGAGGTCGCTGTTCCCGGATCCACACCTCCCGAGCTTCCCGGGGTGGTACTTCTCGGGATCTTGCTTCCCGGGGTTGTAGAGTACATCGGGTACTCCACAGTGAAGGAACTGCTTGCCGGGGCCTCCCCCGACGCCTCCCAAGTCCATCGCGCGTCTTCGTCGAAGATGACGTCGCGAGAGACATGTACGCGCTTTGAGACGGGGTCATACATCTTGTACGCCTTAGAGCCCGTCTCATAGCCCATGAACACCATTGGGGTGCTCCTGTCGTCGAGCTTCTTCAGCTGTGGGCGCGTCATCTTGACGTGCCCGACGTAGCCAAATGTACGGAGGAAGCGTACATCTGGCTTCCTCCCATACCACGCCTCGTAAGGCGTCTTTCCGTCGATGCTCCTTGTGAAGGAGCGGTTGAGGATGAAGACGGCCGTGAGCACGGCCTCCCCCCAATACGTGCTCGGCACCTGCTTTGCCTTGAGCATGCAGCGTGCCATCCCAAGCACTGTCTGGTCCTCCGCTCGACGACGCCGTTCTGCTGCGGCGAGTAAGGTGCTGTGAGGTGACGTTGCACCCCTTTCTCATCGCAGTGCTTGTAGAACATGGCCGATGTGAACTCGCCGCCACGGTCCGTGCGCAGCACGCGCAGCTTGTGGCCACACTCGACCTCTGCTGCCGCTTGCTGCTTGACGATGGCTCGCTCCGCCTCATCCTTGGAGGCGAGGAGCAACACCCACATGAACCTGCTGTAGTCGTCGACGAGCAGCAGGATGTAGCGACGCCCTCCTGGCGTTGCCGGGGTGATTGGGCCGCAGAGGTCCCCATGAACCAGCTCCAGGGGTTTCTGCGCCCGATAGCGTGCCTTCTCGGGAAAGGGTAGACGCCGCTGCTTCCCCGCAAGACATGCATCACACAGCTCGTCGGCGTGCTCGATGTGAGGTAGCCCACGAACGAGGTTGCCTCGCTCCATCTTTCGCAACCCGTCGAAGTGCTGGTGTCCTAGCCGGGCATGCCAACTCCACGCGTCGGAGACATGGCCCACGGCAAGGCACACAGGATGCACGGGTTGAAAGAAGAATTTGTAGAGGCGGTTCGGCGAGCGGGTAACCTTGATGAGCAGCCTCTTCTGCTGGTCGTGCATGGTGAGAACACCGCGCCGGATGCCGATGTCGAACCAGCCCTCGTCGAGTTGTCCGACACTCACGATGCTGCTCGTGAGCGCCGGGATGAAGTAGACGTCCGTGAACGCCCTGTGATCACCCCCTTTGTCGGCGAAGACGACGGTCCCGCGCCCGTGGATCTCCACCATGGATCCGTCCGCGAACCGCACCTTCCCGGTGATTGAGCGGTCCAGCTCCGCGAACGCGTCGACCGAACCAGTCATGTGGTTCGTGGCGCCGGTGTCGAGGAACCAACCCTCACTTTGCTTGCCTCCTGCAAGCGTGGGTGTGGTCATGGCTCTCTCCTCGTTGAGGAAGACGTAGCCGCACGCACACACCATTGTCGGGGAGCCATCTCCCATCATCACGGTGGACCCCGAACACTTCGGCGTTGGGGTGTGGATGACCTGAGTCTCCGTGCGATCCTGCACGGAGTCGATGGTCGCCAGCATCATGGTCGGAGCATGGTCCGCCATATGCGTCATTGCCGCGCCAACTCGCGCGACCTTGTCGGGTCCCGAGGTTGTCGGGGACGCCGTCGCCGGGGTGTGGCTCCCCCACACCTGGGCCTTCATCGCCTCCCAGTCGACAGGCCCCGAGAACGTCATTGTCGAGGTGTGGCCTGTCACTGGAGTGATGGTTCCCGTGGACGGGCTCCGTGCCTCCTGCACGGAATGGGTGGATGTCGGGGCCGTGGTCGTGGGAGACGCTGAGCTCTCCTGCACGGGCTCGACTCTTGCCACCATCATTGCCGGCCCACCATCCACGTCAGCCTGGACGAGGTTTGCCGTTGCCGTGGCTGCCTCGTCGGCTTTCCTCTTGTGGCAATCCCGGATCCAGTGACCCGGCATGTCGCAGTAGCGGCACTTGCCACCGTTGCCAGCGCCTCGCCCTGCCCGGCTTGGCTTGCGACCGCGGTTGCCGCCACCGCTCTGGGCACGGCCTCCGCCTCTGCCGCGACCTCTGCTTCCTGTGGGGGCGCCTCCCCCACTGCCGGAAGAGCCGTCGCGGCCGCGCTGCTGAAGCTGCGCGTCCCACTGCTCCCTGGTGAGCAGTAGTTCGCCGCCAGCACGGTTGTCGGCTTCGTCGCCGCGCTCCTCGACGACCTTCAGCCGCCCTACCAGCTCCTCGATCGTCATGGTGGAGAGATCCACCAAACTCTCGATGGACCAGGCCAGTTGCTTGTACTGCCTGGGGACGACGCGGAGGAACTTCAGAATCACCATCTTGTTGTCGATGGGATCTCCGAGCGTTGCGAGCTCGTTGACGAGACCTTGCAGCCGCAAGGCGAAGTCGTCGACTTGTTCACCGGCCTTGAACCGGATCTCCTCGTACTGGAGGCGCAAGGTCTGGGCCTTCGACTCCCGTACGCGCTCCATGCCGATGCGCAGAGTCTTGATGGTCTCCCATGCTTCCTTGGCCGTCTTCTTGGCACCAAGGGTGAGCACCATCTCCTCTGGGACGGAGCGCAAGATCGCCTCCATCGCCAGCCGGTCCTCCTCGTACTCGACATCGCCGGTTTCCACGGCTTTCCACATATGCCGCGCCTCCATGATGACTTTCATCATGACCAACCAACTGGGGTAGTTGGTCCGCGTGAGGAGGGGGAAGGAGGTGCTGGACATGCCCACGTCTCGCACGGAGCGTGGCGCACCTAGCTCACCTCCCGGCCTGCCTCGCAGCGCGAGCGCGTCCGCCGCACAGGTGTCCTCAGCCGAGCTCTGCCCGGCGGTCTTGGAGCCGTCGCCGGCGACGCCTTCCTTCGGCATATGTTTCGGCATAACCTAAGGCTTTGATGCCAATTGTTAGCCCGAACTACTGAGACCAGAGGGTCGTGACTATCTACTGGTAGTACTTGCACTCAGCTCACTAGTATAACACACACACACTAGTGCAGGGCAAGACACACACACGAGGAGGAAAGACGCTCACGGGATACTAGTTGTATGAAGCTCAAATGCTTGGAATGGAATGCTTACAACCGGAGGGGTGGAGCTCCTTTTATAGCTAACTGAACCGACTATGCTACGCACTAGGTGACGTCAAGTGCATGAGTGACCTCATGGCTTACGTGCTACATTCCTTAGTTACTAAGGATACGGGAGCTCTAGTAATTTCTTTCCAGTTTTACTACTGCTGCCGACATGCAGCCATACATGCATATGAGACTAGCTACGTAAATGCTGCTGCTGCTGTTGTGTGCATCGAAAGACCAAGGTTGACTCAACAGCGGCACGCCGCGAGGTAGCACGCCTCACGCAGCAGGTCGCGGTGGAGCGTGTCGGCAGGGCGCCTCCTCTTGCCGCTGCCGTCGTCGGGCGAGCGGAAGAGGCATTTGAGGGCGACGTCTTGACTACGACGCCGAAGCCGCCCTTCCCGAGCACGCGCGTCAGCTCGTAGTCCTCGGTGCTCCCGATGCGCCATCGCTTGCGGGAGCCGGCATCGTGGTCGTTGATCATGGCGTCAATGGCGGCTTCGGCGGCGGCGATTCGCCAGACGGTGGCCATGGGTTGCCCGCTCCAGCTGCTGGTGCGTGTCGGTGACCATGGGGTGGCAAGATTTCGTGGCGTGCGGGCAACGCGTGGTGCACGTTTGCCGCTCCTCAATCGGATTCCACTGGAGCGAAACGCGCTTCCAAATTCGATCGGGAGTGGTGCTCTACTCGCGCCACCGCCTCGCCGGGAGATATAAGCTGCATTGGGGGCCTCGCCGGGCGATCGCCTTCTTCCTTCCCAATTTCCCCATCCAATCCTCCCCACTCCCCCATCCACCCCAAGATCGATCACAGGAGCTCGTGGAAAAGCCGCCGCCCATGGCCGCGCAGATGCTCCGCCAGTGGAAGAACTTCTACGGCGCCTTCGACCCCGTGGACGCCGCCATCAAGGCCGCCGACCCAGACCAATTTTCCCGCCACGTGTTCCAGCGCACGAGGGGGGACCTGCTGGTAGGGCTCTGCAACACCGCCGACGAGGAGCTGGCGGAGCGTATCTGCATGATTCTCGACGACCTCATGGCAGAGTCTCTCGAGATGCTCAGGGTGGTTCCATCAACGCCAGAGGTGCCCATCTCCACGGAGCTCGCCGAGTCTGTGCGCGCGCTGCAGGAGCACGACTCGGAGCGTGTCCGCCTCCTCGCGCGGGGCATCGTCAGCGGGTGGGAGGCCTTCGTCGAGGACGACGTCGCCAACGTCACACTCACACCAGCCAAGAAGAAGCTGCCGCAGCCCAAGGCGACCGTCGGCAAGCAGCAGGATGTCTCCGACGCGAAGACGAAGCGGCCTCACAAAATCTTCGGCGAGCCTTTGGCCAAGAAGACGGCGGAAATCATCAAAAAGGTGTCCGATCCTGCCGCCGGCTTCATCGACGGTGACCGTGCCCGGCTCTGCTCGGAGGAGAATATGGAAGCCGCGAAGCGCAAGCTCCGCCAAGGTTACCAGGAAGCAGCGGACGCCAAACGGCGGCGCAAGACACAGTTGGTGCAGGCGCCCAAGATGATGCAGCCAATCAGGATTTTTTTTCAAAACTATGATATATTTTATAGCATTTTCGGAAACTATAGGACATAATGCAAAAAAACCAAAACTAGTAGCCCGTCGGCCATCTTCTGGCCGAAGTAGTAGTTTTCGGCCACAGTTAGGCCGAAGTAGGGTTTTAGGCCAACACTTGACCAAAAAGTGGGGCACCTGGCCGAAAAGTTAGTTTTCGGTCAACTCTTGGCCGAAGTAGACTTTTTGGTCAAGTCTAGGCCAAAAAGTACTACTTCGGTCTCGTGTAGGCCGAAGTTGCATGGCTCATGCTGAAATGTATTTTCTCGCCACCCGTTTCCCGCCAACCCCTTCCCGCCACTCGTTTCTCGCCAACCCCTTCCCGCCATATGTTCCCGCCACCCGTGTCCCGCCAATCCCTTCCCGCCTTATTTTCCCGCCAATCCCTTCCCGCCTTATTTCCCCGCCAACCCTTTCCGCCATAACGCAGTTATTCTTTCCCGCCATTTTCTCCTCTGTATCTATAAAACCCCCTTCAGCCGAAGGTGGATAAGCATTCCAGTGTAGTGTAGTCGAGATGTCCCATTATCCGTTCGATCGTAGTTTTCACCCTGGGATGAGCAGCACTCTTCTGAGTCTAGTTACCGATTTCAGGATGGACAATAGGATAGTTCCATGGGACGAACTCATCAGTAGTGACACCATAATGAATGAGTTGGCTCACCAATTACGTAGGTCTGGGTGGCCTGAAAGGACCTATGAGGAGGTACGTCAAGAACTTCTTAGGTTGCATGAAAGGTGGAAGAAGGTAGTGGAGCCGAAGAGTGAAACTTTCAGAAGGACTGCAGCAAAGAATACATTTTTATGGACTGAGGAGAGCGAGGACGACGAAGATATCTTCATGTCGCCGCTTCCGGGTTCTGCATCATCGAAGGGCAAGAGTTCTGCATTGTCCAAAGGCAAGACTTCTGCATCCTCGAAGGGCAAGAGTTCTGCATCCAGCAAGGGCAAGAGTTCTGCATCGACAGAGGGCAAGAGGACCGCATCGTCGAAGGGCAAGAAGGCTGCATCAACGGAGGATGACGATAATGACTTCATGTAGTATGTAAGATGTATTCCAGTTGTACCGTTTCATTCAGATGTATTTGCATTATTAGTTTGTATTGTATTATTGTAGGGCATTATGTTCTATCTGAATTTCATTTTGTAGTATGTAAGATGTATTGCACAAGTTCAACTGGAATAAGAATGCGAATTAATAGTAATATGTCTCTCGCATACATAAAACAATATATGTCTCCTGATCAGATAGAAGGAAGTGCGATAGTAACACATACATGAAGCATGTCTCATACATAAATACTGACACACATATGCGAATAGTCTGAAACTAACATAGATAATGAGTCATACATAGATAGATAAGCATATCACTGCGGGGGACGGCGACGAGTCTGGGTCTTCCTCGGGCGAGGACCGGAAGGCGATAAGCGCTGAGGCGGTGGACGAGGCTCGCGATAACCACGACCATAGTTAACCTTGTCTGTCACGGTCTGTGTCTCCTGCGTCGGTGGTGGTGGTGGAGTGTGAAACACTGTCTGCGAGAAGCCATAAATGTTTGTAGCATGGTCATCATCCTCGCGGTCGCCCTCAAAGTAATCAGCCATGGTTATACCTTCGAAGCGTGCGTCTCTTCCGGTCACCGGCACCGGCCACCGGACAACGGCAGCGCCGCCCACTCGACGGCCGGAGGTTCAACTCCGGTCACCCCCTAGCTGCTGCTCCTCCTCACCACCTCCTCCTCCATAGCTGCTGCTCCTCCTCACCACCACCTCCTTCCCAACCGGACCTCCTCCACCCAACCATGGCTCCTCCCCCAAGCGCACAAAAAACTATCCCATAACAAAAAAAAACACCATAGGCCGGTGGAGAATGCTATGATCTATCTATTCTGTGCCTTGGTTGTGTAAATGAGTGCAAATTGGAGGAGATCAGGGAGGAGACCGGAGCTCTACAGAGAAGAACGAGAGGAACGAGAGAAAGAAGAGGCGAGCAGGAAGAGGAAGGCGACGACGGGATTGGCCTTATCCAGACCTTTTCGGTCTAGGCCTGGCCGAAAAGCTTTTCGGCTGCGGGCTGGCCGAAAACGGCCCACTTCGTTCTAGGCCTGGCCGAAGCTACTATTTTCGGCCCAGCCCCAACCGACGAGAACTCTTCGGCCCAACTGAGGTTCATTTCGGCCTACAGCTGGACGAAAAGTCCTTTTCGGCCTAGTTCTGGCCGAAAACTACCACTTCGGCCACCACGAGACCGACAGGGTCATATTTCTGGTATATTCGCAATGGGTACTATAGTTCCCGAATTAGCTATAAAAAAGGTGATAGTTTTGAAAAAAAATCGCCAATCAGGAGGTGCACTAGCACCATGGTCAAGAAGACCTTCGCGGTCAGGATGCAGTTTCAGGTGTAGCTCTAGTCAAGAAGACAGTTGATCCAGAACACGTCCTGGTCACTTTTTAGGTCACTTTTATGTATATCCTTCTTCTCGAAGACTCGAACATGGCATACTGTAGTTGTAACTAAAGTAGCACTACTACAATGCAGTTGCTCGTAGCTCGTATGCATGTTCTGTACGTGATCTTAAGAAGTTGATGAATTGAAAGCAGGATTTAGTGTTAAAAACATCTGAAATCTGCGAAGAACTTGGAGAGAAATTGCTCGTAGTGGTGAGAAAGATGTGTTTGTGTTGAATTTTATAATTCTGAATGCACCTAAGCAATCAACAAAGCTCTCCCCTACAATTTTGAGTTCTCATGTCCGTGTTCAGATTTGAAGTCCAAGTTGCAATTTGAATTTAATCAAAGTTGACGAAATTCTCCTCTTGTTGCTTTCTTGTAATAAAACTACACATGTACCCCAAACTGTGATATACATTCACAAAAATATAAATATTTTCCGAGGTTTGCAAGTTGGATATATCATCTTTATACGGGCGCGGGGGGATTCGATCTTGCGACCTCTGTCAAGAACGGTCTTGTGGACATTTGTGTTAAAACCTATATTTATATACAGCATGGCATTTTGAAGGGTTTTTGCTTTTTAATTCATCCCAAAAATATGGATTTTTTTAAGGATGTGTCTAGGGCACATCTAGATGTGCTCTAGTTATTGCACATCTAAGTGAGTGAATCAAGTGTAAAGAGGAAAAGAAAAAAGAAAAAAAATATCCACATGAATCTCAACGCAAGATCAATGACATAGGACTTAGATGTGCAATGATATATATCCGTCTATGTCATATCTAGATATGAGATAATATCTCACATCTAAGTTTTTTTCTGTTTGTTTGTCCTGTTTGTTTGATTTTAATTTGTGAAAGCCCAAAACTAAAAACTACCTCGTCCTGCGTCTGCCTTGGTGACCGGCGTATACGCAAATCTGGTCACTAGCTCCCCTCATAAAAAAATCTGGTTGCTAGCTACCCATACAAGGAACCCGATCGCTAGTTTCTGGAAAACAAAATGATCGCTAGTGCTAAATCGACTTGTTAGCTCTTGCCTCTGATCATTATACATTTACAAGGACATTGTCGGTGTCAAAACCGGCGGATCTGGAGTAGGGGTTTCGAACTGTGCATCTAAGGCGGATGGTAACAGGAGGCGGGCGACACGATGTTTACCCAGGTTCGGGCCCTCTTAATGGAGGTAATACCCTATTTCCTACTTGATTGATCTTGATGATATGAGTATTACAAGAGTTGATCTACCACGAGATTATAGAGGCTAAACCCTAGAAGCTAGCCTATGCTATGATTGTTGTTGTCCTATGGACTAAACCCTTCGGTTTATATAGACACCGGAGGGGGCTAGGGTTACACAAAGTCGGTTACAAAGAAGGAGATCTACATATCCGTATTGCCAAGTTTGCCTTCCACGCCAAGGAAAGTCTCATCCGGACATGGGACAAAGTCTTCAATCTTGTATCTTCATAGTCCATCAGTCCGGCCAAAGGATATAGTCCGGCTGTCCGGATACCCCCTAATCCAGGACTCCCTCAGTAGCCCCCGAACCAGGCTTCAATGACGATGAGTCCGGCGCGCAGATTTGTCTTCGGCATTGCAAGGCGGGTTATTCTCCAAATTCTGAATATCTGCTGAGTAGTGTCCGGCTCCCCATAAATGTGCACCTCTTGGCTTCTACGCCCAATAAGGGCTATCTTCCACGTGTCGAGCGAATGCGAGGAGCCAGGGCATTTTTACATTCGCCACCCTAGCCATGTAAGTAAACTGTCTATTTAAAGAGACGGGGATTCTTAGATCCATACCACACCATCCTCCCACGGTGGGTATCCATCGGAGCGTGCTCGGAAAAATTCATTCCAACATGGCCGGCCATCGCAGCTCCTCCTCCCGCTCCCGTAGCCCTAAGCCCGGCGACTGGGAGAAGTGTTTCGTCCCGCACAGCCAATTAGTAGAGTTACAGACCAAGGGATTCCTCCCTCCAGCGTATATGGTCCCCGTTCGAGCCAGGCTTGCCACCTATAATGGCGGGGGGCAAGCGGAGAGCTTCCCCAATCCCTCTAAGGTGGAGCGGGATTAAGCCTTGTCCCTTATTTACTAAGGGGACTTGGATTTCCAATCCATCCATTCCTCCGTGGGCTCCTGGAGTTTTACGGCCTCCAGTTGCATAATTTCACCCCATGTCCATATTACACATCGCTGGTTATGTTGCCCTTTGCGAGCTGTTTCTGGGCTGCGAAGCTCATTTCAAGCTGTGGAAGAGGCTATTCTGCCTTGTGCCCCGTTCACAGAAGGGGTCCATATATCAAGTGGGCGGAGCCGAAATATGGCACGTCGCCGAGACCGGATACCTGTCCGGTACCCCGAAGCAGACGTCCGAAGACTGGCCTTCAGAGTGGTTTTACATGGAGGACGCCCCCCTTCCAGATCCTATTCAGATGGGTCTTCCCGAGTTCGACAATGCCCCTCTGAAGAAACGCCGAAGCTGGCGCCCATGGAGCCCTCAGGAGGAAGATAATGGAGAAGTCCTTACCTGATGGGCTGGATAAAAGCGCTGGCTCAATCAGGACTGACAATAATCGAGGTTATGTGAGTATGCATAATGCGGGGGGTGCAGACGCTTCAATATCGAGGGCACCCCCTGTGGCACTTTAACGGGGAAGATGATGCCACCTGCTGCGGGCGTACGGGACCGGACTCAGTTGCTGCTCTAGCAAAAATTCTGTCCGATTTGTTCAAGGGAGAGGAAGAGGAGTTCATCCGCATTAAGCCACGGGATGGATTCTCCATGTACAACCCCCAAGCTGGGTGTGCTGTCACTTTTTATGCCCAACCTTCCCGCATTCTTTGTCATAAATACTCACCTTGCCATTTCATGGCAGGAACTGCGAAAAGCCGTAAGGGAGGTCAACAGCCCACCTCCACAACCGGAGGACCCTGACCAGGCCCTCGATCCCGGACTTGAAGAGGATCCGGACATATTTGTGGAACTGATTGACATGAAATTCTATCAATTGAGCTACGGTGATGCCATGGTGGCCATCATAGCCGACTATCCTGGGCTACTCCCTGCATCGCACGTAAGAAAAACCGAAGTCCCAACTTCCGAGAAGGATCCCCTTTTATGCACTTCACCTACCGTACACATATGGTGTTTTACAGGGAAGGCCCTCGGGACGCCATGCCGAACCCGCAGTGACTCACCAACAAGGGGCACCGAAGTTGGGTAGGCTAAAAAGGAAGGCGGTCAGGACTAAGACGCCAATGCAGAGGTATGATACAGAACCTTGCTCCGTGGTTGTTGTCTTTCTCCAAACATAATGACGTCCATGTTTCCTAGTAGGAAAAATGCTGGCCGGATTATATCCGGAGAGCTTGCCGATCACGCCTCCACCAGTCGGGCTCCAGGGCCAGACATAGAGGCGGAAGCTAACACGGGGCGAATGCCGGAAGCTCCTCCTTACAGAGGATGCGGATAGACTATCCGCTACTAATTATGAAGTGGAGAGCGCCATGAATCACATGCGTCGTCGGGCCATACTCCGTGATGCTTGTTTCTCCCAAGAGGCGTTCGATGCCTTCAACTCAGGAGACGCGTACATCCGTGCCATGCAAAACGGTCTTGCCAGAGCCATGGACCAGTATGTAAAGGATATATGGGTAAGGAAATCTGACGATTATATATATCAGTAGCCCCTGAGACTTGAAACAGTTGGCACAACTGATTTAAGGATCATTACTTGTGTAGGTTCTTATAGAAAAGAATACCCAATTGTCTCAAGAGCTGGAAGAGTGCAAAGCCCAGCTACGGGCCGCGGTTGCCGCATTGAAGGAGTCCAAGAAGGCCCCCTGTGGTAACACTTGTTTCCATTGCAAAGAATGACAAGTACCCGATAGTATGCGGCATGCATGCAAATCTAACAATAGATGTTGCAGATGACTCCGGAGTGAATCCGGAGGCCGTGCCGGAGAATGTGCAACATGCTAATCAACAGCTAAATGCTGGCGAGCACGTGCTTACGCGGGTCAGGCAGGAGAAAAACAATCTCTAGGACGCCAATATCCAGCTGGGCGTGGAACTGAAAGATGTCCGAGCCCAGCTTGCGGACTCCGTGAAGGAGAATAAGCGGCTTCGACGCGGCATTTTCAGTAAGTGCTTGAACGAACTTTTGAAAGAGTTCGGCGAAGAAGCTGGCTAACAAAGTTATGTCTGCAGGTATGCTGACGGGTCGTCCCGCAGAGGAGATGCCCGGGTTTGCGGGTGATCTTCTACCAGAGCTCTCACAACTGCACGAACAAGTTCGGCAGGCGATGCAGGGTATTGCCCAAGCCTTGTGGCCATCCGCCTCCCCGCCATGAGGCATGGGGGAGCTTATAGAGAAGCTCAAGGGAGCGCGGGCGGCGCTTCTGATTATGGAAGATATCAGCCTGCCGACAAGGTGCAAGGGAGGCCTGGGCCATGGTGAAGACGCGATATACCAAAGCTGACCCAAACCACATGGCCGAGGTCGGACCTGTGGGCCCGATGGGGAAGAGATCCCCGTCAGTTTGGTGTATGACTAAGTAGCATTAGCCGCAAAGTATTCCCAACATGATTGTAGGCTAGACAACCTGTTGGATGGTATAGAAGAAGAATTTGGTCCGTCTTAGTGACTGTGTACTTTAAGTGACATGTATAATGTCCCTAGCCGGATTGTAAATCATTTGTCATGGTGGACCTTTTCGCTTCGACCTCTGGACCCGATATTCCGGAGTGTATCCGAATACCCGCTCGGTTATGTAAAAAACCGAGGTATGCGTGGAAACCAGGCATAGGGGTCATAAGTGCTTGAACAGACAAGTACCCAACTAGTTATGTTATATTACATGGATAGTAAGAAACATCTTCCAGGGAGAATAGTTCCGTTAAGGGTTCCTTTCCCTGGGTACGCATGTCCTAATGTGCATGTCCGGACTGCGGAAAGAGACGCATGCTATAAACATCTGGGGGCATGTATCAAAATAAATAAAAGTCATCTTTTGTTCACCGACCAAATATTCCCTTACGAACACTAGCTTTCGGCTTCACCCAGTCTGAGGTACACATCCGGCTGACCCGATAGTAACAATCGCAGAGGTGCTCCCCTTATGCCGTAGCCGAATTAACGGGAACGTAGGGCATAAATACAAGAGCCAGGCAACCCAGCTTGGCCAAAACTTAAGTCATATCGATGCATATAATGGCCAAAAAGGTACATGCGGAAGGATGACACATGTGTGGGGCATATAGCCTAGAAAAATAGTTATATTAAGCTTCTGTATAAGAAGCCCCAAGGTATAATGAGCGCGGTTAGCGCGTCGAGATTGTGCCGCCAAGACACAAGTTAGCCTTTTAAGGCCTTGAGGAGAAGGAAGAAAAAAAGGAAGAGGGAAAGAGAGAAAAGACAGATAACGGATACACAAAAAATTGACAGGGGTAAGGAGACGAACATAGAGTCCGACACTAGGCGTAGAATCTTCGAAGTCTGGCTGCGTTCCATGGGTTTGGCTCGAGTCGTTTGTCCGATGCATCCCGCAGACGGTATGCTCCACCGGTCAGAACCTGGTCAATAATGAAGGGACCTTCCCATTTGGGCTTGAGCTTGTTCTTTTTCTTCTCCGGCAGGCGTAGAACTAGTTCGCCAACGTTATAGGTTTTGGCCCGTACTTCTCTGCTTTGATACCTTTGAGCCTGTTGCTGATAGAATGCGGAACGGGCTTTTTCCACGTCACGCTCCTCCTCCAGAGCGTCCAAATTGTCCCGCCGATCTAGCTCGGCATCTTTTTCTTCGTACATGCGCACTCGAGGTGAGTCATGAATTATGTCGCAGGGCAGAACCGCCTCCGCGTCGTACACCATGAAAAACGGTGTGTATCCGGTAGTGCGATTCTGCGTGGTCCGCAGCCCCCATAGTATGGAGTCGAGCTCCTCTACCCAGCGCGTGTTTGATTCCTTTAAGGACCGCACTAATCTGGGTTTGATGCCGCTCATGATAAGACCATTTGCTCGCTCGACTTGACCGTTAGTTTGCGGGTGATAGACAGAAGCATAATCAAGCTTGATGCCCATGTTGCTGCACCAAAGTTTTACTTCGTCGTCTGTAAAGTTCGTGCCGTTGTCAGTGATGATGTTGTGGGGGATGCCATAACGGTGTACAACCCCAGATATGAAGTCTATCACCGGTCCGAATTCAGCCGTTTTAATGGGTTTGGCTTCTATCCATTTGGTGAATTTATCCACCATGACCAGTAAGTATTTTTTCTTATGGGTTCCCCCTTTAAGGGGTCCGACCATATCAAGCCCCCAAACCGCAAAGGGCCAGGTAATGGGGATTGTTTGGAGAGCGATAGGCGACATATGGCTTTGGTTTGCAAAAAGCTAGCAACCAACGCAACGTTGGACCAGATACTGTGCGTCTGCTCGGGCTGTCGGCCAATAGAAACCTGTACGGAAGGCCTTGCTTACAAGGGCCCGGGCTGCAGCGTGGTGGCCGCCGAGTCCAGCATGGATTTCTGCCAAAAGCTTCTGCCCTTCCTCTTTGAAGATGCACCTTTGAAGGACTCCGGTAGTGCTTTTCTTATAAAGCTCTCCCTCGTGGACCTTGTAGGATTTAGATCGCCGCACTATGCAGCGTGCCTCATTTTGGTCCTCGGGTAGCTCCTGCCTAGTTAGGTAGGCCAGGAATGGTTCTGTCCACGGGGCGATGACGGCCATTATCACGTGGGCTGAAGGTGTTATTTTGATGGCCGAGCCTCCTATTGTCTCAGAGTGTTCGGTATCTGGTATTGTGGCCGGGTCCCGAATATTGTTACCGGCGTCCCCTTCCCATACCACGGATGGCTTAAACAGCCTTTCCAAGAAGATGTTAGGTGTGATAGGATCACGCTTAGCGCCGATACGGGCGAGGATATCCGCCGCCTGATTGTTTTCCCGAGCCACATGGTGGAATTCAAGCCCCTCGAACCGAGATGACATTTTGAGGACGGCGTTGCGATATGCCACCATTTTCGGATCCTTGGCATCAAAGTCTCCATTTATTTGAGATATTGCGAGGTTTGAGTCCCCACGCATCTCCAGGCGTTGAATGCCCATGGAAACTACTATCCGGAGACCGTGCAATAGGGCCTCGTATTCGGCTGCATTGTTGGAGTCTGTGTATAGTATTTGGAGTACGTATTGGACTGTATCTCCGGTGGGGGATGTCAGGACGACGCCAGTCCCCAGACCAGCCAGCATTTTAGAGCCGTCAAAGTGCATGATCCAATTGGAGTACGCGCCGTACTCTTTAGGGAGTTCAGCTTCTGTCCACTCGGCGACGAAATCGGCCAGTACTTGCGACTTAATGGCTCGCCGTGGTCTATATGTTATGTCGAACGGGAGGAGCTCGATAGCCCATTTGGCAATCCGGCCCGTGGCATCGCAGTTGTTTATTATGTCGTTGAGTGGTACTTCTGAGGCCACCGTAATTGAACACTCTTGAAAGTAGTGTCGTAATTTCCGGGATGCCATGAATACTGCGTATGCTATCTTTTGATAATGTGGGTACCGTGATTTGCATGGAGTGAGGACAGTGGATACATAATATACCGGCTTTTGAAGTGGGAATTTATGTCCGTCCATCTCTCGTTCGACGATGAGCACTGCGCCTACAACTCGGTGAGTTGCCTCTATATATAACTGCATTGGTTCGCCGACATTTGGCGCTGCCAAGATTGGGTTGGTGGCCAGCATAGCTTTTATGTCTTCCAATCCGGCCGTGGCTGCGTCCGTCCACTCGAAGTGTTCGGTGCGCCGAAGAAGGCGATAAAGGGGGAGTGCCTTTTCTCCTAATCGGGAGATAAAGCAGCTTAAGGCCGCCACACATCCAGTTAACTTCTGGATTTGCTTGAGGTCGGTTGGGATAGCCAATTGCGACAGGGCTCAGATTTTAGTCGGATTTGCTTCAATTCCTCTACTGGAGACGATGAAGCCAAGGAGCTTTCCGGCGGGTACGCCGAAAACGCATTTTTCCGGATTGAGCTTAATGTCGTATGTTCAGAGAGTGTCGAACATGAGCCTCAAGTCGTCTATTAACACTACAAACAAAAGACACATCCGTGACATTTTGGGTCGAACGAATTTTTTTCCTGTCATACATATGACACTTCTATGACAATAATTGTGACAAAACTCGGTATCATCATAGATGTGGTGGGATCCTACTTCTATGACAAAAAATCATGACAAAAAATGGGCTTTTCGTCCTGGGCGGGCCGGAGACGCAGCTACATGACATTCTTTGGGCCGTCCATGATGGAAAAAACCATGGTAGAAGTGAGGGCGAGGAAAATTTCGGGGAGTTCCCGGTTACGGTGGGAGGTCGGGGGCCGAGCGATGCGCATTTCTCTCGTACACGTACGCGCGTGTGTGCGAGGCGTTGGCTCTAACTGAACCCGAGCGAGGCGTTGGGCTCTAACTGAACCCAAGCGATTGCACTGCAGGCTATGCGTTACTGAACCCGAGCGATCGATCGATGGCTGTTAACTAAAGCCGATTGAGCGATTCCTTCGCTACTGCTGCTAACTGAAGCCGATTGATGCTGCCTCTGGATGAACAGTGAGCGTTGCCGGGGGGTTGGATGAACAGTTCCCGGTGGGGGTGGATGAACAGGACCCCGTGGTGTTGCCTCTGGATGAACAAGACCCCAATCGATCGAGCCGGTTGGGGCTGGATGAACAGGACCCCGTGGAGGGCTGGATGAATAGGACCACCCCGTGGAGGGCAGGATGAACAGTAGACGGTGGAGGGCAGAATGAATAGTAGCCCGTGGAGGGGTGGTTGAACAGGAGCCCGTGGAGAGGGCTGGTTGAACAGTAGCCGGTGGAGTAGTGCACGGTGGAGGCTGGATGAACAGGAGCCCGTGGATGAACACTCGCAGGTGGAGGCTGGAGGAGGTCGACGGTGGATGAACAATAGCTCGTGGAGGCTAGAGGGGGTCGACGGTGGAGATGAACAGTATCTCGTGGAGTCTCGTTTTGCGGTACGCCACACCCCTCCCGATGAACAGGACCCCCCTTTCGACCGTAGCGCTCCAACACAAGTCCATTTCGTCCGTTTTGCGGTACGCCACACCCCTCCCGATCAACAGGACCCCCGTTTCGACCGTAGTAGGTCTGTTTCCTCCGTTTTGAGGTACGCCAGACCCCTCCCGATCAACAGGACCCCGTTCCGAACGTAGGAGGCCCGTTTCTTTGTTGTGCGGTACGCCAGGCCTCGTTTCCATTGCCTGTTCCGTCCAAGCCCTCCCAATGAACACGACCACGCATTCTGTTCCGACCCAGTCGGTTGGCTCCCATGCGTTCCGTTGCCTCCCCATGAACACGGCGCATTCTGTTGCCTCCCCATGAACACGATGTTGGAAATATGCCCTAGAGGCAATAATAAAATGGTTATTATTATATTTCCTTGTTCATGATAATTGTCTATTGTTCATGCTATAATTGTTTTATCCGGAAATCGTAATACATGTGTGAATACATAGACCACAACACGTCCCTAGTGAGCCTCTAGTTGACTAGCTCGTTGATCAAAAGATAGTCATGGTTTCCTGACTATGGACATTAGATGTCATTGATAATGGGATCACATCATTAGGAGAATGATGTGATGGACAAGACCCAATCCTAAGCATAGCACAAGATTGCGTAGTTCGTTTGCTAGAGCTTTTCCAAATGTCAAGTATCATTTCCTTAGACCATGAGATTGTGCAACTCCTGGATAGCGTAGCAGTGCTTTGGGTGTGCCAAACGTCACAACGTAACTGGGTGACTATAAAGGTGCACTACGGGTATGTCCGAAAGTGTCTGTTGGGTTGGCACGAATCGAGACTGGGATTTGTCACTCCGTATGACGGAGAGGTATCTCTGGGCCCACTCGGTAATGCATCATCATAATGAGCTCAATGTGACCAAGTGGTTGATCACGGGATCATGCATTACGGTACAAGTAAATTGACTTGTCGGTAACGAGATCGAACAAGGTATTGGGATACCGACGATCGGATCTCGGGCGAGTAATGTACCGATTGACAAAGGGAATTGTATACGGGATTGATTGAATCCTCGACATCATGGTTCATCCGATGAGATCATCGAGGAGCATGTGGGAGCCAACATGGGTATCCAGATCCCGCTGTTGGTTATTGACCGGAGAGTCGTCTCGGTCATGTCTGCGTGTCTCCCGAACCCGTAGGGTCTACACACTTAAGGTTCGGTGACGCTAGGGTTGTTGAGATATTAGTATGTGGTAACCCGAAAGTTGTTCGGAGTCCTGGATGAGATCCCGGATGTCACGAGGAGTTCCGGAATGGTCCGGAGGTGAAGAATTGTATATAGGAAGTCCAGCTTCGGCCACCGGGAAAGTTTCGGGGGTCACCGGTATTGTACCGGGATCACCAGAAAGGTCCCGGGGGTCCACCGGGTGGGGCCACCTATCTCGGAGGGCCCCATGGGCTGAAGTGGGAGGGGAACCAGCCCCTGATGGGCTGGTGCGCCCCCCCTTGGGCCTCCTCCTGCGCCTAGGGTTGGAAGCCCTAGGGGTGGGGGTGCCCCACTTGGCTTGGGGGGCAAGCCACCGCCTTGGCCGCCGCCCCCCATCTAGATGGGATCTAGAGGGGCCGGCGCCCCACCTGGACCCCTATATAAAGAGGGGGGAGGGAGAGCTACGCACCCAAGCCCCTGGCGCCTCCCTCTCCCTCCCATGACACCTCTCCCTCTCGCTGAGCTTGGCGAAGCCCTGCCGAGATCACCGCTGCTTCCACCACCACGCCGTCGTGCTGCTGGATCTCCATCAACCTCTACTTCCCCCTTGCTGGATCAAGAAGGAGGAGACGTCTTCCCAACCGTACGTGTGTTGAACGCGGAGGTGCCGTCTGTTCGGCGCTCGGTCATCGGTGATTTGGATCACGACGAGTACGACTCCATCACCCCCGTTCTCTTGAACGCTTCCGCTCGCGATCTACAAGGGTATGTAGATGCACTCCTTTCCTCTCGTTGCTAAAAGACTCCATAGATTGATCTTGGTGATGCGTAGAAAATTTTAAATTCTGCTACGTTCCCCATCAGTGGTATCAGAGCTAGGTCTAACTTGTTTTTGCAGCATGTGCTGTGTGATGTGATATGGACAAAAGGATGTGATGAATGATATATGTGATGTATGAGATTGATCATGTTCTTGTAATAGGAATCACGACTTGCATGTTGATGAGTATGACAACCAGCAGGAGCCATAGGAGTTGTCTTAATTTATTTATGACCTGCGTGTCAACATATAACGTCATGTAATTACTTTACTTTATTGCTAAACCGTTATCCATAGTAGTAGAAGTAATAGATGGCGAGACAACTTCATGAAGACACGATGATGGAGATCATGGTGTCATGCCGGTGATGACGATGATCATTGCGCCCCGAAGATGGAGATCATAAGGAGCAAAATGATATTGGCCATATCATGTCACTATTTGATTGCATGTGATGTTTATCATGTTTTACATCTTATTTGCTTAGAACGATGGTAGCTTAAATAAGATGATCCCTCGCAATAATTTCAAGAAAGTGTCCCCCCTAACTATGCACCGTTGCGAAGGTTCGTTGTTTCGAAGCACCACGTGATGATCGGGTGTGATAGATTCTAACGTTCGAATACAACAGGTGAAAGCCAGATTTACACACGCAATACACTTAGGTTTACTTGACGAGCCTAGCTTCTACAGACATGGCCTCGGAACACGGAAGATCGAAAGGTCGAGCATGAGTCGTATAGAAGATACGATCAACATGAAGATGTTCACCGATGTTGACTAGTCCGTCTCACGTGATGATCGGACACGGCCTAGTTGACTTGGATCATGTTTCACTTACATGACTAGAGGGATGTCTATCTGAGTGGGAGTTCATTGAATAATTTGATTAGATGAACTTAATTATCATGAACTTAGTCTAAAATCTTTACAATATGTCTTGTAGATCAAATGGCCCATGCTAATGTTTCCCTCAACTTCAACGTGTTCCTAGAGAAAACCAAGCTGAAAGATGATGGCAGCAACTGTACGGACTGGGTCCGGAACCTGAGGATCATCCTCATAGCTGCCAAGAAAGATTATGTCCTAGAAGCACCGCTAGGTGATGCACCCATCCCAGAGAACCAAGACGTTATGAACGCTTGGAAGCAACGTGCTGATGATTACTCCCTCGTTCAGTGCGACATGCTTTACAGCTTAGAACCGAGGCTCCAAAAGCGTTTTGAGCAACACGGAGCATATGATATGTTCGAAGAGCTGAAAATGGTTTTCCAAGCTCATGCCCGGGGCGAGAGATATGAAGTCTCTGACAAGTTCTTCAGTTGTAAGATGGAGGAAAATAGTTCTGTCAGTGAGCACATACTTAAAATGTCTGGGTTGCATAACCGCTTGACTCAGCTGGGAGTTAATCTCCCGGATGACGCGGTCATTGACAAAATCCTTCAGTCGCTTCCATCGAGCTACAAGATCTTTGTGATGAACTTCAATATGCAGGGGATGGAAAAGACCATTCCTGAGGTATATTCAATGCTAAAATCAGCGGAGGTGGAGATCAAAAAGGAACATCAAGTGTTGATGGTGAATAAAACCACTAAGTTTAAGAAAGGCAAGGGTAAGAAGAACTTCAAGAAGGACGGCAAGGGGTTGCCGCGCCCGGTAAGCAAGCTACCGGGAAGAAGCCAAAGAATGGACCCAAGCCCGAGACTGAGTGTTTTTATTGCAAGGGAAGTGGTCACTGGAAGCGGAACTGCCCCAAATACTTAGCGGACAAGAAGGCTGGCAACACTAAAGGTATATGTGATATATATCTAATTGATGTGTACCTTACCAGTACTCGTAGTAGCTCCTGGGTATTTGATACCGGTGCGGTTGCTCACATTTGTAACTCAAAGCAGGAGCTGCGGAATAAGTGGAGACTGGCGAAGGACGAGGTGACGATGCACGTCGGGAATGGTTCCAAGGTCGATGTGATCGCCGTTGGCACGCTACCTCTACATTTACCTACGGGATTAGTTTTAAACCTCAATAATTGTTATTTAGTGCCAGCTTTGAGCATGAACATTGTATCAGGATCTCGTTTAATTCGAGATGGCTACTCATTTAAATCTGAGAATAATGGTTGTTCTATTTATATGAGAGATATGTTTTATGGTCATGCCCCGCTGGTGAATGGTTTATTCTTAATGCATCTCAAGCGTAATGTTACACATATTCATAGTGTGAATACCAAAAGATGTAAGGTTGATAATGATAGTCCCACATACTTGTGGCACTACCGCCTTGGTCACATAGGTGTCAAACGCATGAAGAAGCTCCATGCAGATGGACTTTTGGAGTCTCTTGATTACAAATCATTTGACACGTGCGAACCATGCCTCATGGGTAAAATGACCAAGACTCCGTTCTCAGGAACAATGGAGCGAGCAACCAACTTATTGGAAATCATACATACTGATGTGTGCGGTCCAATGAGTGTTGAGGCTCGCGGTGGCTATCGTTATGTTCTCACCCTCACTGATGACTTGAGTAGATATGGGTATGTCTACTTAATGAAACACAAGTCTGAGACCTTTGAAAAGTTCAAGGAATTTCAGAGTGAGGTTGAGAATCAACGTGACAGGAAAATCAAGTTCTTGCGATCAGATCGTGGGGGAGAATACTTGAGTCACGAATTTGGCACGCACTTAAGGCAATGTGGAATAGTTTCACAACTCACGCCGCCTGGAACACCTCAGCGTAATGGTGTGTCCGAACATCGTAATCGCACTCTATTGGATATGGTGCAATCTATGATGTCTCTTACTGATCTACCGCTGTCATTTTGGGGCTATGCTTTAGAGACTGCCACATTCACTTTAAATAGGGCTCCGTCGAAATCCGTTGAGACGACACCATATGAATTATGGTTTGGGAAGAAACCTAAGCTGTCGTTTCTAAAAGTTTGGGGATGCGATGCTTATGTGAGGAAACTTCAACCTGAAAAGCTCGAACTCAAATCGGAAAAATGCATCTTCATAGGATACCCTAAAGAACTATTGGGTATACCTTCTACCTCAGATCTGAAGGCAAGATCTTTGTTGCCAAGAATGGATCCTTTCTAGAGAAAGAGTTTCTCTCGAAAGAAGTAAGTGGGAGGAAAGTAGAACTTGATGAAGTATTACCTCTTGAACCGGAAAGTGGCGCAATTCAGGAAAATGTTCCTGAGGTGCCTGCGCCGACTAGAGAGGAAGTTAATGATGATGATCATGAAACTTCAGATCAAGTTGCTACTGAACTTCGTAGGTCCACAAGGACACGTTCCACACCAGAGTGGTACGGCAACCTTGTCTTGGAAATCATGTTGTTAGACAACGGTGAACCTTCGAACTATGAGGAAGCGATGGCGGGCCCAGATTCCGACAAATGGCTAGAAGCCATGAAATCCGAGATAGGATCCATGTATGAAAACGAAGTATGGACTTTAACTGACTTGCCCGATGATCGACGAGCCATAGAAAATAAATGGATCTTTAAAAAGAAGACAGGCGCTGATGGTAATGTGACCATCTACAAGGCTCGACTCGTTGCTAAGGGTTATCGACAAGTTCAAGGGGTTGACTACGATGAGACTTTCTCACCCGTAGCGAAGCTGAAGTCCGTCCGAATCATGTTAGCAATTTCCGCATTCTAGGATCATGAGATATGGCAAATGGACATCAAAACGGCATTCCTTAACGTCTTTCTTAAGGAAGAATTGTATATGATGCAGCCAGAAGGTTTTGTCGATCCTAAGAATGCTAACAAGGTGTGCAAGCTCCAACGCTCAATCTATGGGCTGGTGCAAGCATCTCGGAGTTGGAACATTCGATTTGATGAGATGATCAAAGCGTTTGGGTTTACACAGACTTATGGAGAAGCCTGTGTTTACAAGAAAGTGAGTGGGAGCTCCGTAGCATTTCTCATATTATATGTGGATGACATACCATTGATGGGAAATGATATAGAATTCTTGGAAAGCATAAAGGCCTACTTGAACAAGTGTTTTTCAATGAAGGACCTTGGATAAGCTGCTTATATATTAGGCATCAAAATCTATAGAGATAGATCGAGACGCCTCATTGGTCTTTCACAAAGTACATACCTTGACAAGATATTGAAGAAGTTCAATATGGATTAGTCCACGAAGGGGTTATTTCCTGTATTGCAAGGTGTGCAATTGAGCACGGCTCAATGCCCGACCACGGCAGAAGATAGAGAAAAGATGGGTGTCGTCCCCTATGCCTCGGCCATAGGGTCTATTATGTATGCCATGCTATGTACCAGACCTGATGTAAACCTTGCCGTAAGTTTGGTAGGAAGGTACCAAAGTAATCCCGGCATGGAACACAGGACAACGGTCAAGAATATTCTGAAGTACCTGAAGAGGACTAAGGATATGTTTCTCATTTATGGAGGTGACGAAGAGCTCGTCGTAAAGGGTTACATCGATGCTAGCTTCGACACAGATCTACATGACTCTAAGTCACAAACCGGATACGTGTATATTTTGAATGGTGGGGCAGTAAGCTGGTGCAGTTGCAAGCAAAGCATTGTGGCAGGATCTACATGTGAAACGGAGTACATGGCAGCCTCGGAGGCAGCACAAGAAGCAATCTGGGTGAAGGAGTTCATTACCGACCTAGGAGTCATTCCCAATGCGTCGGGCCCGATGACTCTCTTCTGTGACAACACTGGAGCTATTGCCCTTGCCAAGGAGCCCAGGTTTCACAGGAAGACCAGGCATATCAAGCGTCGCTTCAACTCCATTTGTGAAAGTGTTCAAAATGGAGACATAGATATTTGTAAAGTACATACGGACCTAAATGTAGCAGATCCGTTGACTAAACCTCTCCCTAGAGCAAAACATGATCAACACCAGAACTCTATGGGTGTTCGATTCATCACAATGTAAATAGATTATTGACTCTAGTGCAAGTGGGAGATTGTTGGAAATATGCCCTAGAGGCAATAATACAATGGTTATTATTATATTTCCTTGTCCATGATAATTGTCTATTGTTCATGCTATAATTGTGTTATCCGGAAATCGTAATACATGTGTGAATACATAGACCACAACACGTCCCTAGTGAGCCTCTAGTTGAGTAGCTCGTTGATCAAAAGATAGTCATGGTTTCCTGACTATGGACATTAGATGTCATTGATAACAGGATCACATCATTAGGAGAATGATGTGATGGACAAGACCCAATCCTAAGCATAGCACAAGATCGTGTAGTTCATTTGCTAGAGCTTTTCCGAATGTCAAGTATCATTTCCTTAGACCATGAGATTGTGCAACTCCCGGATACCGTAGCAGTGCTTTGGGTGTGCCAAACATCACAACGTAACTGGGTGACTATAAAGGTGCACTACGTGTATCTCCGGAAGTGTCTGTTGGGTTGGCACGAATCGAGACTGGGATTTGTCACTCCGTATGACGGAGAGGTATCTCTGGGCCCACTCGGTAATGCATCATCATAATGAGCTCAATGTGACCAAGTGGTTGATCACGGGATCTTGAATTACGGTGCGAGTAAAGTGACTTGTCGGTAACGAGATCGAACGAGGTATTGGGATACCGACGATCGAATCTCGGGCGAGTAATGTACCGATTGACAAAGGGAATTGTATACGGGATTGATTGAATCCTCGACATCATGGTTCATCCGATGAGATCATCGAGGAGCATGTGGGAGCCAACATGGGTATCCAGATCCCGCTGTTGGTTATTAACCGGAGAGTCGTCTCGGTCATGTCTGCGTGTCTCCCGAACCCGTAGGGTCTACACACTTAAGGTTCGGTGACGCTAGGGTTGTTGAGATATTAGTATGCGGTAACCCGAAAGTTGTTCGGAGTCCTGGATGAGATCCCGGATGTCACGAGGAGTTCCGGAATGGTCCGGAGGTGAAGAATTGTATATAGGAACTCCAGCTTCGGCCATCGGGAAAGTTTCGGGGGTCACCGGTATTGTACCGGGATCACCAAAAAGGTCCCGGGGGTCCACCGGGTGGGGCCACCTATCTCGGAGGGCCCCATGGGCTGAAGTGGAAGGGGAACCAGCCCCTGATGGGCTGGTGCGCCCCCCCTTGGGCCTCCCCCTGCGCCTAGGGTTGGAAGCCCTAGGGGTGGGGGTGCCCCACTTGGCTTGGGGGGCAAGCCACCGCCTCGGCCGCCGCCCCCCATCTAGATGGGATCTAGAGGGGCCGGCGCCCCACCTGGACCCCTATATAAAGAGGGGGGAGGGAGAGCTACGCACCCAAGCCCCTGGCGCCTCCCTCTCCCTCCCATGACACCTCTCCCTCTCGCTGAGCTTGGCGAAGCCCTGCCGAGATCACCGCTGCTTCCACCACCACGCCGTCGTGCTGCTGGATCTCCATCAACCTCTACTTCCCCCTTGCTGGATCAAGAAGGAGGAGACGTCTTCCCAACCGTACGTGTGTTGAACGCGGAGGTGCCGTCCGTTCGGCGCTCGGTCATCGGTGATTTGGATCACGACGAGTACGACTCCATCACCCCCGTTCTCTTGAACGCTTCCGCTCGCGATCTACAAGGGTATGTAGATGCACTCCTTTCCTCTCGTTGCTAAAAGACTCCATAGATTGATCTTGGTGATGCGTAGAAAATTTTAAATTCTGCTACGTTCCCCATCAGTGGTATCAGAGCTAGGTCTATGCGTAGTTTCTATGCACGAGTAGAACACAAAGCAGTTGTATGCGTTGATATTGTCAATTTACCTGCCGTTACTAGTCTTATCTTGATTCGGCGGCATCGTGGGATGAAGCGGCCCGGGCCGACCTTACACGTACGCTTACGTGAGACAGGTTCCACCGACTGACATGCACTAGTTGCATAAGGTGGCTAGCGGGTGTCTGTCTCTCCCACTTTAGTAGGATCAGATTCGATGAAAAGGGTCCTTATGAAGGGTAAATAGAAATTGGCATATCACATTGTGGTTTTGGCATAGGTAAGAAACGTTCTTGCTAAGAAACCTATAGCAGCCACGTAAAAAATTTGCAACAACAATTAGAGGACATCTAACTTGTTTTTGCAGCATGTGCTGTGTGATGTGATATGGACAAAAGGATGTGATGAATGATATATGTGATGTATGAGATTGATCATGTTCTTGTAATAGGAATCACGACTTGCATGTTGATGAGTATGACAACCAGCAGGAGCCATAGGAGTTGTCTTAATTTATTTATGACCTGCGTGTCAACATATAACGTCATGTAATTACTTTACTTTATTGCTAAACCGTTATCCATAGTAGTAGAAGTAATAGATGGCGAGACAACTTCATGAAGACACGATGATGGAGATCATGGTGTCATGCCGGTGATGACGATGATCATTGCGCCCCGAAGATGGAGATCATAAGGAGCAAAATGATATTGGCCATATCATGTCACTATTTGATTGCATGTGATGTTTATCATGTTTTACATCTTATTTGCTTAGAACGATGGTAGCTTAAATAAGATGATCCCTCACAATAATTTCAAGAAAGTGTCCCCCCTAACTGTGCACCGTTGCGAAGGTTCGTTGTTTTGAAGCACCACGTGATGATCGGGTGTGATAGATTCTAACGTTCGAATACAACGGGTGAAAGCCAGATTTACACACGCAATACACTTAGGTTTACTTGACGAGCCTAGCTTGTACAGACATGGCCTCGGAACACGGAAGATCGAAAGGTCGAGCATGAGTCATATAGAAGATACGATCAACATGAAGATGTTCATCGATGTTGACTAGTCCGTCTCACGTGATGATTGGACACGGCCTAGTTGACTTGGATCATGTTTCACTTACATGACTAGAGGGATGTCTATCTGAGTGGGAGTTCATTGAATAATTTGATTAGATGAACTTAATTATCATGAACTTAGTCTAAAATCTTTAAAATATGTCTTGTAGATCAAATGGCCCATGCTAATGTTTCCCTCAACTTCAACGTGTTCCTAGAGAAAACCAAGCTGAAAGATGATGGCAGCAACTGTACGGACTGGGTCCGGAACCTGAGGATCATCCTCATAGCTGCCAAGAAAGATTATGTCCTAGAAGCACCGCTAGGTGATGCACCCATCCCAGAGAACCAAGACGTTATGAACGCTTGGAAGCAGCGTGCTGATGATTACTCCCTCGTTCAGTGCGACATGCTTTACAGCTTAGAACCGAGGCTCCAAAAGCGTTTTGAGCAACACGGAGCATATGAGATGTTCGAAGAGCTGAAAATGGTTTTCCAAGCTCATGCCCGGGGCGAGAGATATGAAGTCTCTGACAAGTTCTTCAGTTGTAAGATGGAGGAAAATAGTTCTGTCAGTGAGCACATACTTAAAATGTCTGGGTTGCATAACCGCTTGACTCAGCTGGGAGTTAATCTCCCGGATGACGCGGTCATTGACAAAATCCTTCAGTCGCTTCCATCGAGCTACAAGAGCTTTGTGATGAACTTCAATATGCAGGGGATGGAAAAGACCATTCCTGAGGTATATTCAATGCTAAAATCAGCGGAGGTGGAGATCAAAAAGGAACATCAAGTGTTGATGGTGAATAAAACCACTAAGTTTAAGAAAGGCAAGGGTAAGAAGAACTTCAAGAAGGACGGCAAGGGGTTGCCACGCCCGGTAAGCAAGCTACCGGGAAGAAGCCAAAGAATGGACCCAAGCCCGAGACTGAGTGTTTTTATTGCAAGGGAAGTGGTCACTGGAAGCGGAACTGCCCCAAATACTTAGCGGACAAGAAGGCCGGCAACACTAAAGGTATATGTGATATATATCTAATTGATGTGTACCTTACCAGTACTCATAGTAGCTCCTGGGTATTTGATACCGGTGCGGTTGCTCACATTTGTAACTCAAAGCAGGAGCTACGGAATAAGTGGAGACTGGCGAAGGACGAGGTGACGATGCACGTCGGGAATGGTTCCAAGGTCGATGTGATCACCGTTGGCACGCTACCTCTACATTTACCTACGGGATTAGTTTTAAACCTCAATAATTGTTATTTAGTGCCAGCTTTGAGCATGAACATTGTATCAGGATCTCGTTTAATTCGAGATGGCTACTCATTTAAATCTGAGAATAATGGTTGTTCTATTTATATGAGAGATATGTTTTATGGTCATGCCCCGCTGGTGAATGGTTTATTCTTAATGCATCTCAAGCGTAATGTTACACATATTCATAGTGTGAATACCAAAAGATGTAAGGTTGATAATGATAGTCCCACATACTTGTGGCACTACCGCCTTGGTCACATAGGTGTCAAACGCATGAAGAAGCTCCATGCAGATGGACTTTTGGAGTCTCTTGATTACGAATCATTTGACACGTGCGAACCATGCCTCATGGGTAAAATGACCAAGACTCCGTTCTCAGGAACAATGGAGCGAGCAACCAACTTATTGGAAATCATACATACTGATGTGTGCGGTCCAATGAGTGTTGAGGCTCGCGGTGGCTATCGTTATGTTCTCACCCTCACTGATGACTTGAGTAGATATGGGTATGTCTACTTAATGAAACACAAGTCTGAGACCTTTGAAAAGTTCAAGGAATTTCAGAGTGAGGTTGAGAATCAACGTGACAGGAAAATCAAGTTCTTGCGATCAGATCGTGGGGGAGAATACTTGAGTCACGAATTTGGCACGCACTTAAGGCAATGTGGAATAGTTTCACAACTCACGCCGCCTGGAACACCTCAGCGTAATGGTGTGTCCGAACATCATAATCGCACTCTATTGGATATGGTGCAATCTATGATGTCTCTTACCGATCTACCGCTGTCATTTTGGGGCTATGCTTTAGAGACTGCCACATTCACTTTAAATAGGGCTCCGTCGAAATCCGTTGAGACGACACCATATGAATTATGGTTTGGGAAGAAACCTAAGCTGTCGTTTCTAAAAGTTTGGGGATGCGATGCTTATGTGAGGAAACTTCAACCTGAAAAGCTCGAACCCAAATCGGAAAAATGCATCTTCATAGGATACCCTAAAGAACTATTGGGTATACCTTCTACCTCAGATCTGAAGGCAAGATCTTTGTTGCCAAGAATGGATCCTTTCTAGAGAAAGAGTTTCTCTCGAAAGAAGTAAGTGGGAGGAAAGTAGAAGTTGATGAAGTATTATCTCTTGAACCGGAAAGTGGCGCAATTCAGGAAAATGTTCCTGAGGTGCCTGCGCCGACTAGAGAGGAAGTTAATGATGATGATCATGAAACTTCAGATCAAGTTGCTACTGAACTTCGTAGGTCCACAAGGACACGTTCCACACCAGAGTGGTACGGCAACCTTGTCTTGAAATCATGTTGTTAGACAACGGTGAACCTTCAAACTATGAGGAAGCGATGGCGGACCCAGATTCCGACAAATGGCTAGAAGCCATGAAATCCGAGATAGGATCCATGTATGAAAACGAAGTATGGACTTTGACTGACTTGCTCGATGATCGACGAGCCATAGAAAATAAATGGATCTTTAAAAAGAAGACAGACGCTGATGGTAATGTGACCATCTACAAGGCTCGACTCGTTGCTAAGGGTTATCGACAAGTTCAAGGGGTTGACTACGATGAGACTTTCTCACCCGTAGCGAAGCTGAAGTCCGTCTGAATCATGTTAGCAATTTCCGCATTCTATGATTATGAGATATGGCAAATGGACATCAAAACGGCATTCCTTAACGTCTTTCTTAAGGAAGAATTGTATATGATGCAGCCAGAAGATTTTGTCGATCCTAAGAATGCTAACAAGGTGTGCAAGCTCCAACGCTCAATCTATGGGCTGGTGCAAGCATCTCGGAGTTGGAACATTCGATTTGATGAGATGATCAAAGCGTTTGGGTTTACACAGACTTATGGAGAAGCCTGTGTTTACAAGAAAGTGAGTGGGAGCTCCGTAGCATTTCTCATATTATATGTGGATGACATACCATTGATGGGAAATGATATAGAATTCTTGGAAAGCATAACGGCCTACTTGAACAAGTGTTTTTCAATGAAGGACCTTGGATAAGCTGCTTATATATTAGGCATCAAAATCTATAGAGATAGATCGAGACGCCTCATTGGTCTTTCACAAAGTACATACCTTGACAAGATATTGAAGAAGTTCAATATGGATTAGTCCACGAAGGGGTTATTTCCTGTATTGCAAGGTGTGCAATTGAGCACGGCTCAATGCTCGACCACGGCAGAAGATAGAGAAAAGATGGGTGTTGTCCCCTATGCCTCGGCCATAGGGTCTATTATGTATGCCATGCTATGTACCAGACCTGATGTAAACCTTGCCGTAAGTTTGGTAGGAAGGTACCAAAGTAATCCCGGCATGGAACACAGGACAACGGTCAAGAATATTCTGAAGTACCTGAAGATGACTAAGGATATGTTTCTCATTTATGGAGGTGACGAAGAGCTCGTCGTAAAGGGTTACATCGATGCTAGCTTCGACACAGATCTACATGACTCTAAGTCACAAACCGGATACGTGTATATTTTGAATGGTGGGGCAGTAAGATGGTGCAGTTGCAAGCAAAGCATTGTGGCAGGATCTACATGTGAAACGGAGTACATGGCAGCCACGGAGGCAGCACAAGAAGCAATCTGGGTGAAGGAGTTCATTACCGACCTAGGAGTCATTCCCAATGCGTCGGGCCCGATGACTCTCTTCTGTGACAACACTAGAGCTATTGCCCTTGCCAAGGAGCCAAGGTTTCACAGGAAGACCAGGCATATCAAGCGTCGCTTCAACTCCATTCGTGAAAGTGTTCAAAATGGAGACATAGATATTTGTAAAGTACATACGGACCTAAATGTAGCAGATCCGTTGACTAAACCTCTCCCTAGAGCAAAACATGATCAACACCAGAACTCTATGGGTGTTCGATTCATCACAATGTAACTAGATTATTGACTCTAGTGCAAGTGGGAGATTGTTGGAAATATGCCCTAGAGGCAATAATACAATGGTTATTATTATATTTCCTTGTCCATGATAATTGTCTATTGTTCATGCTATAATTGTGTTATCCGGAAATCGTAATACATGTGTGAATACATAGACCACAACACGTCCCTAGTGAGCCTCTAGTTGAGTAGCTCGTTGATCAAAAGATAGTCATGGTTTCCTGACTATGGACATTAGATGTCATTGATAACAGGATCACATCATTAGGAGAATTATGTGATGGACAAGACCCAATCCTAAGCATAGCACAAGATCGTGTAGTTCATTTGCTAGAGCTTTTCCGAATGTCAAGTATCATTTCCTTAGACCATGAGATTGTGCAACTCCCGGATACCGTAGCAGTGCTTTGGGTGTGCCAAACGTCACAACGTAACTGGGTGACTATAAAGGTGCACTACGGGTATCTCCGGAAGTGTCTGTTGGGTTGGCATGAATCGAGACTGGGATTTGTCACTCCGTATGACGGAGAGGTATCTCTGGGCCCACTCGGTAATGCATCATCATAATGAGATCAATGTGACCAAGTGGTTGATCACGGGATCATGAATTACGGTGCGAGTAAAGTGACTTGCCGATAACGAGATCGAACAAGGTATTGGGATACCGACGATCGAATCTCGGGCGAGTAACGTACCGATTGACAAAGGGAATTTTATACAAGATTGATTGAATCCTCGACATCGTGGTTCATCTGATGAGATCATTGAGGAGCATGTGGGAGCCAACATGGGTATCCAGATCCCGCTGTTGGTTATTGACCGGAGAGTCGTCTCGGTCATGTCTGCGGGTCTCCCGAACCCGTAGGGTCTACACACTTAAGGTTCGGTGACGCTAGGGTTGTTGAGATATTAGTATGCGGTAACCCGAAAGTTGTTCGGAGTCCCGAATGAGATCCCGGACGTCAAGAGGAGTTCCGGAATGGTCCGGAGGTGAAGAATTGTATATAGGAAGTCCAGTTTCGGCCACCGAGAAAGTTTCGGGGGTCACCAGTATTGTACCGGGACCACCGGAAGGGTCCCGGGGGTCCACCGGGTGGGGCCACCTATCCCGGAGGGCCCCATGGGCTGAAGTGGGAGGGGAACCAGCCCCTGATGGGCTGGTGTGCCCCCCTTGGGCCGCCCCCTGTGCCTAGGGTTGGAAACCCTAGGGGTGGGGGCGCCCCACTTGGCTTGGGGGGCAAGCCACCCCCCTTGGCCGCCGCCCCCATCTAGATGGGATCTAGAGGGGCCGGCACCCCCCTGGACCCCTATATAAAGAGGAGGGAGGGAGATCTGCGCACCCAAGCCCCTGGCGCCTCCCTCTCCCTCCTGTGACACCTCTCCCTCTCGCTGAGCTTGGCGAAGCCCTGCCGAGATCACCGCTGCTTCCACCACCACGCCGTCGTGCTGCTGGATCTCCATCAACCTCTCCTTCCCCCTTGCTAGATCAAGAAGGAGGAGACGTCTTCCCAACCGTACGTGTGTTGAACACGGAGGTGCCGTCCGTTCGGCGCTCGGTCATCGGTGATTTGGATCACGATGAGTACGACTCCATCAACCCTGTTCTCTTGAACGCTTTCGCTCGCGATCTACAAGGGTATGTAGATGCACTCCTTTCCTCTCGTTGCTAGAAGACTCCATAGATTGATCTTGGTGATGCGTAGAAAATTTTAAATTCTGCTACGTTCCCCATCACATGACGCATTCCGTTGCCTCCCCATGAACACCACGCATTCCATTGCCTCCCCATGAACACGACGCAATCCGTTGCCTCCCCATGAACACGACGCATTCCGTTGCCTCCCCATGAACACGACGACGACGCTGTTTCTCCGTTCCGACCCAGCCATGTACACGAGCCCTGGCCGTTCGCATGCGCGAGTAGGCGCTCGAGACCCCGCCCGTATCTACACATACGTGGCCGTATTTTCTTTCTTGCACCCTGGCCGCTGTACATACGTGTACATGCTACGTGCGCGCCTCTACTACGACATGTGCGCGCCTCTACATCGACCAGTATGTACGTACACGTTCGCGACCAGAATGACAACGCTACATACGCTTCGACGAGGTGGGTCCCGACTGTCAGGCACTTCCTTGCATGCGAAGATGTAGCTGGTGGGTCCCAACAGTCAGGGGCAAACGTTTTTTCGCGAAATACGGTGGCCCGTCCGGTGGGTCCCCGCTGTCAGGTGGAGGAATAATTATTTTGCACGTAATAAGGAGGCACTTCCTTGCTGCGGCCGTGGACCCAGCTGTCATCCTCTCCACGTACAGTCCACGTCCGGTGGAAGCCGTTCCTTGACCACGTTGACCATGCCGCGCCGAGAGCACCAGGGCGGTGGACGACGGCGAGGCCTAGGAACGGGACGACGCGGAGCCGGGGAAGATGCGGCAGTGGATGCCCACGCGTAGAGGAGTACGAGGGTTCACTGGTTCGCTGCGGTGTGAGGCTGTCGTCGCCGCAGAATAACAGGGGGTGTGGGTGAGTAGAGGGATGGTCTGGCCAGCGGTGGGAGTAGTAGGGGGCGGTGAGGCCTCCTCCGCATCGCAGCCGGCCACGGGAGGCAGGAGCACAAGGCACGGCCGGCGCTGGTTTGGGCGGCTGGAGCAAGAAGACCAGAGGTTGAAGAAGCACTACGGCCGTTGGATGGACATCGTACGGTCATTGGAGCTAGACTCGTGCATATTGACTAAGTTGACAAAGCCCTCCGTCCCCATCAACTTAGTAGGCCCACAAGTCAGCCTCCCACCAAGGTGGGTCCCAGCTAGCAGGGGGTATTCATTTTTTTGTGTGTAATAAGGAGGCACTTCTGGTGGGTCCGAGCTGACAGCAAGGGGAACATTTTTTTCGCGAAATACGGTGGCCCGTCGGATGGGCCCCGCAGTCAGGGGCAAACTTTTTTTTGCGATATACTGGTGGGCGTCTGGTGGGTCCCTGCTGTCAGGTGGAGGAATAATTATTTTCCGCGTAATAAGGAGGCACTTCCTTGCGGCTGCCGTGGACCCAACTGTCAGCCTCTCCACGTACAGTATTCTTCCGATGGAATTCGGTCGTTGACCACATTGACCACGCCGCGCCGACAGCACCACGGGGGTGGACGACGGCGAGGCGTAGGAAGGGGATGGCGCGGAGCCGGGGAAGACGCGACAGTGGATGCCCACGCAGAGAGGAGTACGAGGGTTCACTGGTTCGGCTGCGCTGCCGTTGCCGCAGAATAACAGGGGGTGTGGGTGAGTGGAGTGGAGGGATGGCCTGGCCAGCGGTGGGAGTAGTATGGGGGCGGTGAGGCCTCCGCGGCAGCACAACCGGTCATATGAGGCAGGAGCAGGCGGCATGACCGGGGCTGCTTTGGGCGGCTGGAGCAAGAAGACCAGAGGTTGAAGAAGCACTACGGCCGTTGGATGGACATCGTATGGTCAGTCGAGCTAGAATCGTGCATATTGACTAAGTTGACAAAGCACTTTGTCCCCATCAACTTAGTAGGCCACTATACTGGGTCCCAGCTAGCAGGGGAGTATTCCTTTTTTTTGTTCGTAATAAGGAGGCACTTCCTTGCGTGCGAAGATATAGCTGGTGGGTCCGAGCTGTCAGCGGCGGTAACGTTTTTTTCGCGAAATACAGAGGCTGTTTCGGTGGGTCCCAGATGTCAGGTGGAGGAAATCATTATTTTGCGCGTAATAAGGAGGCATTTCCTTGCGTGCGGCCGTGGACCCAGCTATCAGCCTCTCCATGTACAGTCCACTTCAGATGCATGTCGGTCGTTGACCATGCTGACCACGCCACGCCAAGAGCACCAGGGCGGTGGACGACGGCGAGGCCTAGGAAGGGAACGACACGGAGGCAGGGAAGACTCAGCCGTTGTTTTTGTTTCCCATGCGGAGGGGAGTACGACTGTACGAGGGTTTATTGGTTCGTCTGCCATTGCCGGAGAATAACATCAGGTGTGGGTGAGTAGAGGGATGGCTAGGCCAGCGATGGGAGTACGGTGGGGCGGTGAGGCCTGCGCGGCAGTATAGCCGGCCGCGGGGAGGAGGGAGCAGGCAGTCTCGTCGGCGCTTGTTTGAGTGGCTGGAGCAGGAAGAGCAGAGATTGAAGAAGCACGACGGCCGTTGGATGGACATCCAACAGTATACAGGCCATCTGTGGAAAGCCTCAAATATGTGGAAAACAGCATACAGCCCATCTGCCATTATTTCAAATAATTTACAACCCATTTGCTAATTCTTACATGTTTTTTTGAAGCCCATATTCTTTATGTTAGCATTACAGCCCATATTGTGGCCACGGTTAAAAAATTATACGAAATTTTGCATATGTTGGTGCGGTCTGAACTGTTTTTAATCCCAAAATTTCAAGTCACATTCAGACTGATTTTAAAAATAAATGTATATCAATATAAAATCCAATAAATTGTCCACGCATAAAAATCAATGCAATTTAAAATCTCAAAATGAAAAAAAGATATTTGAAAATAATTGCCGGTTTGATGTGTTTTAAAAATGTACAACCCATTTCTCATTACTGATAGGCCATTTTCTCGGCCAGTCGAATGAAGCTCTCCTCCTCTTGAAAGATTTGCAGCCCAACAGGCCCGATAAAGCGACTTACTTGACAAATCACAAAAGAACTGGGCTAGCCATTTTCAAAAAGAAAAAAACTACTGGGCTGGTCTGTGGTAAACATAAAAGAAAAAGGCTGTTTAGACAGGCCAGAGTGTCCCGCACAGCCCAGTTGACGCCCTGCTTCCATCTCAAAAACAAATTAGATAAATCGCACTCCAATTATGACGATTCATAAAAATGCCACTACAATTTCCAAACTTTGAAAAATGCCACTGCAATTTTGGCAAACTTTGAAAAACGCCACTGCAGTTTGCAAACTTTGAAAAACGCCACTCCAGACTTCGAAAAATGCCACTAGAAATGGCATGAAATGGCATTTTTCAAAGTTTGGAAATTGCAGTGGCATTTCTCGGATACACCAGATTTGGAGTGACATTTATCAAATTAACCCAAAACAAAAATAACTGGGCGAGCTGCTGGGTCCCTGGTGTCAGCCGCTCGTTGTGCAATTCTCTCGTTTATTGACTACGTTGACAATGGCATGGGACCCAGATGTCAGCCTCTCCACTAGGAGCCATTTTTTATTGGCTTGAAATAAGGAGGCACTTGCTTGCGTACTGCCATGACCTTGGCGGGTCCCTACTGTCATCCTCTCCACGTACAATCATCTCCTGATTGTGTACGCGTCAAGTTGCTAGGCCCACAAGTCAGCCTCTAAACCGTGGAGGACAAATACAACCCATTTAAGAAAATAACAACCCATTCCATACGTTCAAACGGAAAGTTCAACATTCAGAGCAAAGTAACAGGTCTGATCCACATATAGAGTACTGAACTTCCACGTTGACAACCATCATAGCCAAGTTAACTATCTACTCCCACTAACACTCTAGTAGCGTACAAGCACTAACTTACTCTTAGCTAACTAGACGATGCCGACCGCCATCTGCTGTCCATGCTAAACGCCGGCACCGGCGTACTCCGCCTCGCCTCGGACTTGCCAGAGGTGCGATAGGGCGCGTTGCTCGCGCGCGTTGGCCCTTTCCATGCCGGCATGGTCCACCGAAGCTTCGACTTCCAAGTGGGAAACCCACTTGACGAGTTGGTAGTAAAAATCAGCGTCGCGAACGCGTGCGTGCCCGACAGCCTCCAGGGCTATTTGCCGGTCGCCGGGCTCCATGTAGTCGGCCTAGTTGCGGGCGCTCTGCTCATGACTCAGAGCGTCGGTGCGCTGCTGCTCCATGTCCCGCTCGCGGCGCAAATCGGCGATACGCTGCTCCTTCGCCAGGCGGTTGCGCTCCAACAACTCCTGCTCCTCCGCCATGCGGTCGCGCTCCAACAACTCCTCGATCTCCTCATTCCCATCTAAAGATAGATAGAATGCTTCCTCCCTCCATCTGCCTTCCGGTGAAAACTCGAACACTAGTTCCGGCGGTGACCGCCTCCGGCGTCGCCTACCGCGGACGGGCGGGGGCATGGCGGACGTGGCGAGCAACGTCGGGCCGATGGGGGATTATGAGGATATGGCGAGTTGGGTCACGGTGGCACCTGAGAAGGCTGGGAAACAGTACTTATAGGCGGAAGGTAGCGCGACGGTCATCGGAATTCAATGCATAATGGCTTAGCGCACCAGCTTGCCGTGGAAAACTAGAGAAACTGAAATTATGACTGTGCCGTCCCGTCCTGTCTGGGTCGCACGCAGGCATAGCGGTCAAACGAGTGCACTCGAATCATCTCCCTCCTTGTCAATAATGATTCCACGGATTTAAAGCGTATCTTTTTTCGCATCAGTTAGCTGCCTTAATTACGGCCGGCTGCATGCAGGCACTCAGAATCGCTCGCAGGCAGTACGCGAAGCAGCATGCAACGAGTCGCAGCCGAGGGCACGCATGCAACCACTTAAATCGCTGGAATTAATTAGGATTAAACTTCTGCATGCCATTTGTCAGTGTCAAAACCGGCGGATCTCAGGTAGGGGGTCCCGAACTGTGCGTCTAGGCCGGATGGTAACAGGAGGCAAGGGACACGAAGTTTTACCTAGGTTCGGGCCCTCTTGATGGAGGTAAAACTCTACATCCCGCTTGATTAATATTGATGATATGGGTAGTACAAGAGTAGATCTACCACGAGATTGGAGAGGCTAAACCCTAGAAGCTAGCCTATGGTATGATTGTTGTTCTATATGTTGTCCTACGGACTAAAACCCTCCAATTTATATAGACACTGGAGAGGGTTAGGGTTACACAAAGTCGGTTACAATGGTAGGAGATCTACATATCCGTATCGCCAAGCTTGCCTTCCACGCCAAGGAAAGTCCCTTCCGGACACGGGACGAAGTCTTCAATCTTGTATCTTCATAGTCCAGGAGTCCGGCTGAAGGTATAGTCCGGCCATCCGGACACCCCCTAATCCAGGACTCCCTCAGTAGCCCCTGAACCAGGCTTCAATGACGACGAGTCCGGCGCGCAGATTGTCTTCGGCATTGCAAGGTGGGTTCCTCCTCCAAGTACTTCATAGAAGATTTTTGAACACAAAGATAGTGTCTGGCTCTGCAAAATAAGTTTCCACATATTGCCATAGAGAGAATAATATTTACACAAATCTAATCTGCTGACGTATTCCGTAGTGTGACGCACCACGGCCAAGCCTTTATTCGAATCGTTTTACTATCCCACCTCAGCGTGTCATGCGAGGCGGTTTCCTTGGCATGTCTCGTCGAAGCAGAGATCGTGTCCCCTTATTCCGGGATTCTCATCAATACGGACGTGGGTAACCCAACCGCGCCATTGATTACGGCGCTTGGGGATAAGTGAG
Organism: Triticum dicoccoides; assembly: GCF_002162155.2. NCBI lineage: Eukaryota > Viridiplantae > Streptophyta > Magnoliopsida > Poales > Poaceae > Triticum > Triticum dicoccoides. The sequence continues at coordinate 638,423,319 of NC_041392.1, forward strand.
TTTTACCAGGCTGGTGGGGACACGTAGTTGCGTCCACCCATATAAGGGGATAAGGATCCACCTTTTCACCTACGCCTTCTTCCTCCTTTGCCTATCCATTTTCGCGCACTTGAGCTCCAGCGCCCAAGTCTGCACTCCCCACCTCAACCTTCTCCAGCCATGTCCGGAGCGGGAGGCAAGTGGATGGTATCCTCCGTCACGGAGGGACACATCAAAAAACTGAGGAAGGCCGGATACTTGTCTAATGACATTGCGCACCGGCTTCCCGAAGAGGGGCAGCTCCTCCCCACCCCAAGGCCCCATGAGAGGGTAGTGTTCCTTCCCCCACTTCCTCCGTGGACTGGGCTTTCCTATCCACCCATTCGTCCGGGGACTTATGTTCTACTACGGCCTGGATTTCCATGATCTGGCCCCGAATTTCATCCTCAACATCTCGGCGTTTATCGTCGTGTGCGAGGCTTTCCTCTGCATCCGCCCCCATTTCAGCCTATGGCTCAAGACTTTCAATGTCAAGCCGAAGGTGGTGCGCGGCAACCGGGCGGAGTGCGGAGGCGCCATGGTGGGCAAGATGCCCAACATCTTATGGCTCGAGGGCTCCTTCATGGAGACCCTGAAGGGGTGGCAATCGGGGTGGTTTTACATCACCGAGCCGCGCGACCCTGAGTGGGTTGCAGCCCCCGCGTTCTGGTCCGGACCCCCAATGCGGCTCACATCCTGGAAAGAGACGGGCCTGTCGTGGGGCAGCAAAGGAGAGGTGACTGGACTGCAAACATGCATCCAAACCCTGGTGGACAAGCAGCTCAGGCTTGTCAATGTAGTCCAGGTCATGCTCATCCGCCGGATCCTCCCGTGGCAACAACAGGCCTTCAATCTGTGGGAGTTCCACCCGGCGCAGCACCGAACTCTGAACAAGCTCTTTGACACGACGTACAAAGACGTCTGGAAGGTGCTTTTCAAGGGCGCCGAGGCTCCCGCATCTGCTACCGAGGATCGCGGATTCAGCGCGCAGCGTCACGCCAGCGCGGTAAGTTGGTTGTGCCTTTTACAGGGTATTAGTTTTTCATAGTTTAACTCTATGCAGGATCTAAGCTCCCTTACCTTTGACAGGTTTGGCAGGCGAAGTCCGAATAGATCGACTGTCTGGCTCCTTTGCCCGAAGACCCAGCAGATGCCTGCTTGGCGAAGCTGCTGGTTCCGGCACCCTATGTGGTGCCGGAGAAGAAGGCCACGAAGAGGGCCATGGGGACTCAAAAAAGTGCTCGGTGCCAGGAGGTGTTGGGTTCATCATCCGATGGCTCCAAGGCGCAGTCCTCCCGTGAAGACGAGGAGGAGGAAGAAGAGACCTCCCCCCTCCAGCGGGGGGAGAGAAGAAAAGGAAGGCCGCCCTCACTAAGGAGGCCGAAGGGTCCAAGAAGGGGAAAACCCTTCCTCCGGACTACTCCACCGACGCCGACGACGGCGGAGAGGAGTGGCCGCTCAGGGCAAAGCCCCTGGCGAAATCGTAAGTATCCAGATATCAGAGTAATTCATAGTATTCCTTTATTGCACAGCTTTCCCTTATGTCGAATATGTTTATGCAACCCACCCAAAGACCGGCTCGACGCGTCGTCGAGCGGTTCACTGGACTCGTCGGATGTGAATTCGCTTCCGACGGCTTCCTCCCCCCCACCCTATGGACGACGCCGAAGTGTTGTCCCAACAGGCTCCAAGCCAGGAGGAGGTGGTCCTGGAAGCGCCGCAAGGCGACCTCCCGGACTCCAGGAGTAAATGGGATAAACCCCCTCCCCCCCAGGGCTACAAGTCCGGCTCTAGGCCGGACATCGCTCCGGAACCTTCAAAGGTTCCAGAGTCCGGCGGGCGACCTCCTTCCAAGAGGAGCAAGCCCACCGTGCCGGTGACCCCCGTCCAACCGGAGGCGCTGGACAATCTGTTGGAGGTGCTCAAAGGCGCCTCCATCGACGAGGAGCACCACACTATTATGAGTGCGGTGGTCCAGAAGGTTCAGTCCGCCAAGAGCGGACTGACGGAAGCTTGTGCTAGCCTTTTAACAGGCTTTGAGGTAAGTAAAGAATATGTAAATAATATTACCACATAGACAGTAGCCCCTGATTGTCTGTTTGGCGTTCGGGAAGAAAAGTCGAATAGAGGATCAAATTAAATTCGCAGGAGTCTAACAAAAAAGAGTCAATATGCGCATGCAGCTTCTCTGCTGGCGTCCGCCGTACTGACTGCGGAAGTGGACACGCTAAAGAAGAACCTCGAGCAGTCCGAGCAAGAGCTCGGGGGTGCCAAGAAGCAACTCGAGGATAAGGAAGGTAAGAAATACCTTGTTTAAATATATTAAAAAAAGGTGCAATTGCAAAAAATGACAGGATTATCGTGGCTATTGTAGGGGCCACGTCTGAGGTGGCGACCCTTAAGCAAGCGCTGCTCGAGGCCGAGAAGAGGGCGGCCATAGAGCGCACCGAGCGGGAGAAGTATGAGGCCCAGGTTGGCAAGGTGCAGCAAGAGCTCCAGGTTCTCATGAAAAAACATGAGAGTTTGGAGCTTGACTCAAAGACGCGAGTGCTCGAGCTCGCGACGGCTATTGAAAATGCCAAGTCTGCCAAGGCCGAATCCCAGAAGACCCTCCAGGAGTTGGATGCGGTGAAAAAGATAGTGGCGGGTAAGGCATTCTTTATGCAAAGCAAACACATAAACGTGAGTTACTTGTTACTTACCTGAATCCGGAGCTCTCCAGGAGCGTTCGCAGATCTTCCCCGTAGCGTGTCCGATGCCGCCGCATTCTATCGAGCCGAGGAGGGCAACTCGACAAAGAAGGTGTTCTGGTCTTAGTATGCTGAGGCCGGACACCCCGTGCCCCTGAGCGACCAGCTGAGGCAACTGGTCGAGCTCCACAAGGCGGCCGAACAGGCCATGAAAGGCCTCATAGTTCGGCTGTGTCCTGGAGAGGCTCTGCCTGGGAGCTATTTCGGGCTGGTGCGACGGCTGATGGGGGCCTGTCCAAGGCTTGAAGTCATCAAGCACTCCGTCTGCATTGAAGGCGCCCGTAGGGACCTTGCCCGTGCTAAGGTACACTGGGGCAAGCTGGATGCTGAGAAGCTTGTGAAGGACGGGCCACCGCTGGGGAAGGAGCATCGCAAGCCCGAGAATTATTATAAGGATGTTCTGAAGGGTGGCTGCCTTATGGTGGATGAATGTTCCAGGGATGTAATTTTTGAGTAAAACTCGCTCGTTTTGTCCTGTGCGCTGAAAACTTCTTCATATGCGCTAAGCAATGCTGTAGGAATTTAAAATATTACCTTCTGTGCGGCTGTTTATCAATTCTGAGAGATGGCGAGTTGTCGGCTTCTGCCCCCGTGCCGCTAGTGCTGGGGTGTTCGGGGATAAACCTGAGCGCTCTTTTCCCCATGTTTGGGTCCTTCGAGGGAGGCGCTCAGCCCAACGAACAAGGCAATCGGACTATAATGCGTGTACACTCTCACTTAGCCATAGAATTCTATAATTTTATATTTCGGCGAAGCCCCTGGTATTCGGAAGACCGATTTCGGGGCGCTAGCCACGCCTTGGCCAGACAGAGCCGACTCCTCACTCTAAGCGGCATAAGTCTTTAGGGACTCGAAAAACCTCTCGAACAGCGACCAGCTCTCGCTTCATCATGACAGTCAGTTTTAGCTTTCTCTACTGAGGTGCTCGACCCAGCTCAACTGGGGCACAATCGCAGTAGTTCTCCTAGTGCTACCTTAGCCGATATAGCGGAACGTAAGGCACCAAAACATAGGAGTCGGGCAAACCCAACTATTGACCCAAGACATGATTCAGAGCCGATGCATATAATGCTATAAGTTCGGGGTGCCGCACTTGTTAAAGTGTTCGGACTTCTCACACCATATTGAGGGGTACTAAAGCCCCTGGCGTATTTTGGCCGTACCAAAGTGTACGGGTGCAACATGTCGTTAAGGAACATATATTTGTAAAAAAAGAGTAATGCAAAAATAGACAAAGGCTATGCATTGTTTATTAAAAAGGGCTGCGATCAAAGCAGAACGATACAAATAATGCGATAAGCAAAAGGTTGGACTATTTAACATGTCCATTCCAGGGGTAGGCTGCGGAGTGGTAAGCGAAACAGGTATACTGCTCGTGATAGAGACCACCTGGGAGTTCCGTAATGCGGCATGGCTTGTCTGCTTCCCTGGTTCTTGCATCGTTTGTGTGGCAATTGAACTGCCGAACAGGCCTTCCGAAGAGTGGAGTCCTGAAAGTAAGAGAAAAATAAAAAATCGGCAGCCCCTGGTGCGGTTTAAGCCGTGTTTCGGGCGTGCCGTGATGGTGCCCCTCCCCCTGAACCCATGGTATTTCTAGAGCGTAGTTATGTACGCGAAGTACTGGTATCGCATTTTTGCGAGGGCTAGGGTTGGGGCCGCATTGCTACGCCTGCTCGGAACATGCCAGGCAGTCTTGTTGTAGGTTACTCCGGGCGCGCTTGACGGTGTCCGGACGTTTAATGGCCGAACTGGAGAACTGCCTGGAGATGCTGCTTTGTACTTCCGCAGCAAGGGCCGCAGTGTGCTCCTCCGTTCGGAGAGAGCGTTCGGTGTTTCCATTGACAGTAATTACTCCTCGAGGGCCTGACATCTTGAGCTTAAGGTATGTGTAGTGCGGTACCACATTGAACTTGGCGAATGCGGTTCGCCCGAGCAGTGCGTGATAGCCACTGCGGAATTGGACTATGTCGAAGATTAACTCCTCGCTTCGAAAATTATCCGGAGATCCGAAGACCACTTCAAGTGTGACTGAGCCTGTATAGTTGGCCTCTACACCTGGTATTACGCCTTTAAAGGTCGTTTTGGTGGGCTTAATCCTCGAGGGATCTATGCCCATTTTCCGCACTGTATCCTGGTAAAGCAGGTTCAGGCTGCTGCCGCCGTCCATAAGGACTCTAGTGAGATGAAATCCATCAATAATTGGGTCTAGAACCAATGCGGCGAATCCGCCAGGACGGGTGCTAGTGGGATGGTCCCTTCGAACAAAAGTGATCGGGCAGGAGGACCATGGGTTGAACTTTGGGGCGACTAGCTCTACCGCATATACGTCCCTTAACGCGCGCTTTCGCTCCCTCTTGGGGATGTGGGTTGCGTATATCATGTTCACCATCCGCACTTGTGGGGGAAAACCCTTCTGTCCACTGTTGTTCGGCGGCCGGGGCTCTTTGTCGTCATCGCTATGCAGCCCCTTGTTAGTATTTTTGACATTTAACTTGCCTGCCTGCTTGAACACCCAACAATCCCTATTGGTGTGATTGGCCGGCTTTTCGGGGGTGCCGTGTATCTGGCACAAGCGGTCGAGTATTCGGTCCAAACTGGACGGGCCCCTAGGGTTTCTTTTGAATGGCTTTTTTCGCTGACCAGATTTATAGCCTCTAAATCCGGCATTAACTGCCGTATCCTCAGGGTTGTCGCCGTTAATGCGGCGCTTCTGCTTGTTGCAACGCGACCTGCCACTACTGTCCCTGGTATCCAAATTACCAGGGTTCTTGGTCATGTTGTTGCTATGAGCAAGCCAGCTGTCTTCTGCCGCGCAAAAGTGGGTCATGAGTGTTGTGAGTGCTGCCATAGATTTCGGCTTTTCCTGTCCAAGGTGCCGGGCAAGCCACTCGTCACGGATATTGTGTTTGAAGGCTGCTAGGGCCTCTGCGTCCGGACAGTCGACTATTTGATTTTTCTTTGTTAGGAACCGTGTCCAGAATTGCCTGGCCGATTCCTCTGGCTGCTGAATTACGTGGCTTAGGTCATCAGCGTCTGGTGGTCGCACATAAGTGCCCTGGAAATTGTCGAGGAATGCGGCTTCCAGGTCCTCCCAACAACCGATTGATCCTGCTGGCAAGCTGTTAAGCCAATGCCGAGCTGGTCCTTTAAGATTGAGTGGGAGGTATTTGATGGCATGGAGATCATCGCCGCGGGCCATGTGGATATGAAGGAGATAATCCTCGATCCATACCGCAGGATCTGTTGTGCCATCATATGATTCGATGTTTACGGGTTTGAAACCCTCGGGGATTTGATGATCCATTACTTCGTCTGTGAAGCATAGTGGGTGTGCGGCGCCTCTGTACTGGGCTATATCACGACGTAGCTCCAATGAGCTTTGTCTACTGTGTTCGGCCCTGCCGGATTTGTGTCCGGCGTGACGGTTACCGTCTCGAGTCGTGGGGCGCCCATGCGATCCGTAGATCGATCTTGTTTGCCTTGCCTTGTCCTCCAACATATCTCGCAGGTCAGGCGCATTTTCCCGTGCCTTGGTACGGGGTGCGGCTTGAGTGGAGGGCCGAGAGGCCTCTCTCTCGCGGCCACGAGGTGGCCGGTCGGCCGTATCAAGTGCTGGTGATGTAGGTTTAAGTGCTTCCTCCTCTAATCGGGGTAGCAACCTACGCTTTGGGTAGCTTTTGGAGGGGCGTTCGAGTTTATGCTCTTTGGATGCAAGGACTTCAGTTCATCTGTCGACTAGCAGATCTTGATCAGCTCTAAGCTGTTGCTATTTTTTCTTGAGGCTTCTTGCCGTGGCCATAAGCCTGCGTTGAAAACGCTCTTGCTCGACGGGATCTTGGCATGAAGAATTCGTCGTCGTCGAGGCTTGCCTCGTCTTCGGAGGGAGGCGTATAATTATCGTCCTCGACCTCTCTGTCTGCCGCTCTCTCATGAGGGCTGGCTTCTCCATCCTCCTGTGCTGAATCTTGCTGGAGGGTGTTTTCTTCGGCACTCTCCGGAGTATTATTATCTCCCGTGCCGGAATCACCGTGTTTGCTTTGGCGAGATTTTGAGCAGCGCCGCTGATGCTGGCGCTTAGGCTGTTTCTTGGAGGGGTCATCCTCTACTATTCCATCGCCATCTCCTTTTGGGGTGTCCACCATGTATATGTCATACGACGAGGTGGCTTTCCAGGGCCCAATAGGCGCTGGTTCTTCATCGTCTCCTGCATCAGTGTCCATACCGTCGATGTCTTCGGAGTCGAAGTCGAGCATGTCGGTTAAATCGTCGACAGTGGCTACAAAGTGGGTGGTGGCTGGGCTTTGAATTTCTTCATCGTCCGTATCCCAACCTTGCTGACCGTAGTCCGGCCAGGGCTCTCTTGATAAAGAGAGAGACTTTAGTGTTTTCAGAATATCGCTGAAAGGTGAGTGCTGAAAGATGTCCGCGACAGTAAACTCCATGATCGGCGCCCAATTGGATTCGATCGGCAGGGGCGCGGACGGTTCGGAGTCCGGAGAGGAGTCCGGCTCCTTGGAGTAACGAGTCTCGCGGAGTGCAGGGCTGGTGTTCGGCTCGATCGCCGTTGGGATCGCAGCCCCCGAGGCGTCGTCCAACCACCCATCCTCGATCGGCGCAGTTGGCTCCGAATTAAGGGTCGAAGCCGATGCGGGTGCGGCCTCCAGGGCACTGTTCGGTGGCAGAGCCAGATCATGCTCATCGTGACAGTGTGGCGCGCTCGGCAGTGGCTCGAATCCGTCGAGGATCAAGTCCCCGCGGATGTCAGCTGTGTAGTTTAAACTTCCAAATCTGACCTGATGGCCAGGGGCATAGATTTCGATCTGCTCCATATGGCCAAGTGAATTGGCCCACAGTGCGAAGCCACTGAAGACGAAGATCTGTCCGGGGAGGAATGTCTCACCCTGGACTGCATCGCTATTGATGATCGTAGGAGCCATCAAGACTAACGGCGACGACACAGAGGAACTCTCAATGAAAGCACCAATGTCGGTGTCAAAACCGGCGGATCTCGGGTAGGGGGTCCCGAACTGTGCGTCTAGGCCGGATGGTAACAGGAGGCAAGGGACACGAAGTTTTACCCAGGTTCGGGCCCTCTTGATGGAGGTAAAACCCTACGTCCTGCTTGATTAATATTGATGATATGGGTAGTACAAGAGTAGATCTACCACGAGATCGGAGAGGCTAAACCCTAGAAGCTAGCCTATGGTATGATTGTTGTTCTATATGTTGTCCTACGCACTAAAACCCTCCAGTTTATATAGACACCGGAGTGGGTTAGGGTTACACAAAGTCGGTTACAATGGTAGGAGATCTACATATCCTTATCGCCTAGCTTGCCTTCCACGCCATGGAAAGTCCCTTCCGGACACGGGACGAAGTCTTCAATCTTGTATCTTCATAGTCCAGGAGTCCGGCTGAAGGTATAGTCCGGCCATCCGGACACCCCCTAATCCAGGACTCCCTCACCATTAATTATTGCCATGCCTTGGTCTTGCTGCTTTGCTCACGGGACTAATAAATCTCGGACGGAGGGAGTACCTTGGTTGGTGAGAGGTTTGAATTAAGCCCTGCAAACCGGAAAGGAGGTACTAGTACGTGTGTGATCCGCTATTTATTCGTGTAGGATCGAGTAGGTCATTTCTTGAATTGAGCCCTGCAACCGGAAAGGAGGTAGTACATGCGTGATCCGCTATTTATCCGTGTAGGATCGATAGTGTAGCTTGTCAGTTTCTTCAGAGGTAGGCATTTTTTATCCATGTAGGATCGATAATGTAGCCTGTCAGTTTCTTCAGAGGTAGGCATTTTTATTCAAAAAACTGCCACTTCGCATCTTGCCTCGCAAATAAAACTGCCAGGAGCGCATTTGTAGGCTAGCTAGTGATCGATCAGTAACTTGTAAACATTGAGCGAACAGAAATAAGTAACTGTTAATGCATCTCAATGATTCACAGATCATATACAAATATGTAGCTCCAAAAGCAAAGATCAACCACTTCGGATCTTGCGTCGCAACTAAAACTAACTAGTACGATTCCCATACATAAGATCAACATGTTAATGCATCTCAATGATTCACAGATCATATACAAATATGTAGCTCCAAAAGCAAAGATCTAGAAAAAACATCTGTTCTTCCTACTAACATGGATGCTTCTCTTGGCCAACATTCAGTACAGACTAAAAGACAAATTTGTTTGTGAAGTCTACAATTCCTCTTGCAAACATAAGTGGTCTCACCAACAGCTGGAACCATGAGAATGAACCACACATGATGGAGGAACATCCACTGCAATATGATTTGGTCTTCTCTCGATCACACGGCGAGACTATTTTCGGAATACAAACTTTAACTTAGGCAAAATGATGCCCATTGTATAATCAGACCAAAGCAATGAAGCACCTAGTGTTGACCAATAAATAGCACAGTACTACTTTTCTACAGTCCATGAAGTGACTATCCAATCTTTCTGTGTCTATTTTCAAATGGCACTGCATGTAGTGACTATACTATTCTCTTGTGCAGTTCAATCAAAATTGCGGGCACTTTGTTTGTTTGCCAAATAGCAATGGCAGACATCTCTGTCTGCACAAATATCAAGAAGCTAGTAAACATATACCACACCTTGTATTTTCAGTTTAAACATGTCTCTTCCGCTTAGCATCTGTCATGTTCTGCACTGGACAATCTGATACAGTTATGTTTTGCCCTGGACAATTTCATACTGAATTGATTTGCTGGTTCAGATCAGAAATATAGCGCCTATTATTCATCAGACCAAGGATATCCATGTTTGCAGTGATGGAAGAGGTGAAATCGATACAACCGAAATTGGGCACCCAATCATTGAATCTTGTCCTGCACCTCCAATGTAGGTCCACCCTGCCAATAAATTCACATGCAAACCACTAGTATTACTATCTAATGACAGTACAAAAAGAGTAGCAAGATAGTAGCAAACCATGTACCTTCATAATGAACAGCTCATAGTGCCACCAATTGGATATAAAGGTTTGGAAAAAACATGCTCCTAATGTTGAACCAGTTGGACTTTTTGTGCAGTTCCACTAAAATCGAGCATCCCTGTTTGCATAAATATTGAAAGTGTGATTACTCTAAAAGTGGCACTAGTTGAAGCATAGACTCACAAATATAAGCATTCCAATTTCTTAATGGGAAAAGGTAGCAAGACTGTTTCTAACCACCTATTTGAAGGAATAAATAAAGCAACAACGGCTAATGTTAGGAAGGCATACATAGTTTTTTCTGGAAAAGCGAGCCATTCCTGACCTTTCCTCTTATTTTAAGCAAATTTTGTGCAGTTCTACTAAAATAAAATGCCATCACCGCCTTGACAATTCAGTGACACTGTACAAAAGGAAATGACATAACATTACATCATGATGTCAGGTATGTAGTCGACATGCATTAGAGACAAACTTCCAGACCTCATCAAGAGAATAGCCGGAGGAGGTGCCCACTATTGACCTTTCCTCTTGTCTTCATAATTGTCCGTGCAGTTTAACCAAAATAAAATGACATCAGCGCCTTGGCATTTTGGTGACACTGTACAAAAAAAATAACTTATCTCATGAAAGTGAGGTATGTAATCTATAAGCATTAACAGTGCAAAAATCTGAAGGTAGTAACAAGTTTCATGGTTGGTATACTGGCTGTGCAACAGTATTACAATGCCTTAGCTGAAAAATCTTTAATACATCCACAATCAACAGCTAACCTTGAAATAATCCAGTGACATTAAATGACATTTCTTAAATTTATGGGTGGCATTAGACTGAGAGCGGCATTAGTTAAATGTGGCATCACTTTAGCAGTAGCATTGCTTGACTTGTCTGCTGGCGTTATACTAATAGCAAAAAAAGTGGCAATAAGAGCATGGGAGGCCCATTCGGATAGTGGGCGCACCAGTACGATGTACCTCCACGAACGCAGAGTGGTGAGGGAGGTATGGTTGCCCAGAGCAACAAATATCCAGGCAACATATGTGGATCACGTCCCATTTTTGTTCTCTTTAGCCACCTTTTTCCTATGCAAGGACAACAAACCGATCGACCTGGTCATTCTCTATTGCGTTGTCATGCCTTTCTACCCTTCTTCAACCAAGAGACACGAGAATTTTTCCTTAGCTACTGATTTTCCCCTTTTCAACCTAGATGTGGGTTCGATGTCTACTCTCTTGGACAATACAGTCTCCCTTCCTTTCCTTATCCAACCCAGACATGGATTAGTCTGCATGAAGTAGGGTTTCCTTTAATAGTGCAAATTATGGTTTTCGTCTGCGTGGCCAGCAGAGCAGAGGATAGCAAATTGGGAAGATGGTGGAGTGGAAAAAGATCCACATGCAACGACATGGAAGATGGGGCAATAGAACACGGTTATGGTTTGAAAAGAGGTAGCATACCTGAGGGTCAGCGGGAAGTGGCTTCACTCGTGGTCATCGTCCTCCGCACACACTACGACAACAAGCTTGGGGACGGAGGCCATCCCGCGCGGGCGCTAGGTCTGGGAGGACGACCTTGTCGTCAGTGCGTGACCTTGCTCGCCGATGATGAGTGCGTCAACGCTGCATGTCCTTTTCTTCCCCGATGGATCTATGACCACCGGTGAGGAGGGAGAGAGGGGCCGTCTTTTTTAGATCTCGAGAGAGGGTGGTAGTGTGAGAAGCAAGTGGGCAGCCCTTAGCAAGAAAGCGCTCAAGCTCTAGCCTATATATCTTTTTTATACTACTAGTACTGGAGGTGGAGTAGTGGTATAGTAGTTTATATTTTCTCTGTGTACAGTACCAGTTAGTCGTGCTTCAAAACTGATCGACACGCCATTAAAAAATAAAGGTCGATAACTAATGCGACACCTGGGCCAACGCGGCCAGATGGCATTTTGCACGAGAAATTACACACCATGTTTCCTTGACATGTGGTCCCGTTCCAACATATTACTGAGACGACGGCGAGTAGTAGGAGTATTTCCGAACAGACGTGTAGGCCGGGGCGCCTCTTCGTGAACCGTGGCAAACTCGCAACCGTCCACCGACTCTTCGCCTTTCCCTCTCGATTTGGAACTGCTGTCGCACGCTCTTCCTCTCCCTCCTCCATTTTCCTTCAGTCCTTCACCCTTTCTTCTGCCATTATTCGATCGTCTTCTCCATGGTGGGAACAGGCTGGAAACGACACCATTATTCTTGCCCCGATCTAAAAGATGACGTGGTGGAGGAACTCGTTGATCGGTGCGACATCATCACCTCGGCTAGCATGGCAGGTTCGTTCAAGCCCATTCTCGACTCAACTAATAACATCATTACAAAGAACCCAAGAGTCAAGGAGCGGTTTGATCTCCCCTATGTTCTTCGCCGTGACCTTGATGACTGGCGCCGGCACGACAGAGGCCTCGCCCTGTGCCAGTTGATGCCGCTTGATAATGATACGTATGATGTTAAGATGCCATCGCTTGAGGGCAAGGCTTGGGCGGGCGTAAATGGAGATTGGGTTGTTTACATTGGGTCCAACTGCGAGTGGGAACTTGTGAATGTGTACACTCGTGACCGGGTTCCACTTCCAAAAATCTCAGCAGACTGCCCAGAGGTTGAGCACACCGGTATTGTACGCACGTTCAAATATGATCATGGTGACTGTCTTCTACAGAAGATAGCAATTTGTCGAGTTCCCAACCGCTCTTGGAATTACAACAACTATCAAGTTGTTGCTATCTTTGACAAGCTTGTTGCCGTCCTTTGTGGTTCGACTTGATGGATATTGCTCAAAAATCAGTTTCTGTACACGGATGAGTATTGTGATGCAATTCAATACGAGGGCCTTGTGTTTGCTGCCACCACTCGTGGCACTGGTTTTGCATGGGATCCTCGTAGTTTCGGTACGTTTGCCTTCCACCGTAATTATAATTGTTTCATCCACATGCATGCGGGTTAGCAAGTTTCCCTTTACTAATTAACCTTCTTCTTGTGTTTCTAAGGTCCTGTGAACATCCCACCACCTATACTTGAAAATTTTTATAACCAAGGGGGAGATGACGATGGTGATGATCACGAGCATGAGGACGAGCAGAACCCATATACTCAGTGGCGCCTGGCAACTAATTCCGATGGATCACCTCTTGTGTGTATACAACCCACTGATGATGTTACTACTAAGGAAGCAGGTGTAGTCTCCCATGGTCGCACTCTCCGGACCTATTCCAACACCCGTTGCATGGTATTCGGGATGGATAGTAGTGTGCTAGCGCCAACTCCTTCTCCCTGGTACAGAATTGATAGTCTTGGAGAAAACTCGCTCTTCCTTGGACAAAACCATCCGATGATGGTGAAAGGCGATCCAACTGTTGTTGACACAATGTTAACAGTACCATTTATGAGAAGCAACTGTGTCTATACCTCAGACATTTGGGTGGTTCCCTACCCTGGTACTGATATAGTAGGCTGCTTCAGCCTGGATGATCAGTCCTGTGTTGGTTTCCAAATCGACAATCGATGGCCCGTCCCAGAGAATCACTTGTGGTTCAAAGCAAGCGTTTCCAACACCGAGGAATGGTTGAGTTGAAGTTCATTTCATTGCTTGTTATTTGTTGTGTGGTGAAAACTTTAGTATTTATAATGTATCCTCGTTGTCGATGTGGGTTGATGACCTGTTGTATGTAATAAAATGATATGCATGTGATAAACTAACTAAATTTATGAATGGCTTTCGAGTCGCTTCTCTAAATTTGTACTAGCTTCACATGCTTCTTGCGTTGGGTGGGTGTTTTTACTGTAGCCATATGTTAATGTGTTCGCTGTACGTAACCAGCACCTTGAATCCTCGATACTAGTACTATATAGTAGGAGTAAGTAGTAGGAGTAGTAGGGTGGCATGGGCCAGAACAAGCATTCACGTCCAGGAGTACGGCACACGCCACCACCACGACATCCATCTGACACCATATTATTTCTTGGAGTCCGTGCTAGAGCAATCTCTTCAACCTAGTCATTTCTCTAACTTCAGCCATCGCGCGGCGGGCGAGGTGGGGGTTTGACGATAGTCGGTTTCCTTAATTGCGGTCCCACTTGTAAGGCCAACTCCAACGCACGACCCCAAACGCACCTCCGTTTTGCACGAACTCCAACGATAATTTTGACTAGAAAAGCAAGACCAAGAAAACAAGAACCACAAGAATACATTTTACTACTCCTGTAAGTTGGATTAGTGCCTTCTCGATGCATTCATTGTTGATCTGCGGAGGCTCGATCTTGCGTCTGTGCTAGCTAAAAGTGATAGAACATCTACTAAATTGCGCTCTATCAATATATGGATGTACTCTTCTTCCCAATACAAAAACTTGCATCCATTCTACTCCCTCCATTGCAAAATACATGCCTTCTATTTATCAAAATATATATGTATCTAGACATGTCGTGTCATGAAAGAAAATAGAGTGGTAGTTGAAGCCACGAGATGTGCATCTTGGGTTAAACTGTAAATAGAATCTTACTACTCTTGAGTAACTCCAAAAGCGGCCACCAAAGATCTTTATTGGATTTGTTTTTCATTACCAGCACATCGAGGTGAAAGATGTGCAGGTTCAGTGGGTCCTCTTGCGTTTTCACTGACATGTGGGGCCGCATGTGAGCAAACAGACGATGGGCTCCGCGCATCTGCTAGCTGGCTGAGAAGAGAGATAGAGGAGGGCCGAGCACGGACCGTAGGAAATTTGTTCTACGTACCTCGATATAGGCTCGATATAGTGGGGTGGCATGGACCATAACTAGCATTCACGTCTAGCAGTACGACACACGGCACCCACACGAGTCCCATCCGACACCAATTTTCTTGGAGTCCGTGCTACAACCATCTCTTCTCCCTCCTGTTTTCTCAGCCATCGCGCGATGGGCGGGGTGGGGGTTTGCCGATAGTCGGTTTGCTCAATTGCGGTCCCACTTGTAAGTGAAAATGCAACACCGCACACATTCCCGCTTGAGCGGCGTGCCGGACCAACCGTGTGGGGGTGCTACGCGAACACGCCAGGCTTTTCCTTTTGAACTCGTAACTTGTAAAATTTGGTTCTGCTCCATGGCGTGACCGATAGATAGAAAACAACGATTTTGCCTAGAGTAATGCGAAGTTTGGTTCTGGCGCCGTTCATGCATGGAGTACGTACGAAAATTATGAAGTTGATGCGAAAGGTAAGATAATTACTGTAGTATCATATACTACTACATGGATTTGACGGAAAGCTAAAAATACATACGGATCCATCAACGTTCAACGACATCCTCACGCCCTAGTGCGCCGGGTCACCAACCGACGTGTGAGGAGCAGCAGCGTTGGCGGAGAGCTCAACGTGCTTCTGAACAGTGCCGTCCAAGGTTGCCCTGTGCTCCAAGAAGGCCAGCGTCCTATGGTCCTCCTCTTGCATGTAGTAGTCCTTGTGGACGATTTGCGCGTAGACGTGGGTGATTATGTCGATGGTGTTTTGCTGCGCCAGGCGCTGCGCGGCGAGCGCGACCTCGAGGTGGACATTCTCCGGCGCGACGGCGGGCAGTCGCAGGGCCACCAGTGCATCGAAGAGGTTGTTACCATAGTGGCCGTTGAGGGTGGCGGGCATCGCAGAGCCTGGGCGCGTCGGCTGGAGGCTTACGTCAAAGTCGTCTGCAAGCTTCTTGACGACGGTGAACTTGTCGAGAAAACCGACGAGGACCTTGTCAAACAAGGAGATGAAGTTGTCGTCCAAGCAGCCCCTCGCCTTGGCGGCCTCAAGCAATACTACCTGGAGACATTCCTCGGTGCCGGGCCGCAGGCCGGCGTCGTGGACCATCTGGCACAGCCGGCTGATGCTCGCGCTCATCGCCTCCATGGGTCTAGCATAGCTTCTAGTCAACTGATCTTGCGATTCGAGTGATCACTCAGCCCTTGGTTAGCGTGCGTAGGTGCGTAGGATTTTGTACTACTCCTCGGCCCTCTACTGCACCTGCCTTTGGCTCTATGATAGGTGGGCCAGCCACCCCCTAGGGCCACGTGTCATTCACCCAAAGGCAGTTGCCGTAAGTCAATGAAGCTGCGTCCCCCTCCGTGCCGGTGCAGTATAGTCATCTCACTGGACCTCTAGTTGGGGCCAAACGAGAGAAGTTTGATGTTTACTGGTTTATTGGTCCCCTTTGCATTTTGCGCCAAGTTTTAACCTTTGATTTAACTAATAAAATGTTAATGCATGTAAACAAAAATGTTGTGTAAGTCACCTTACGAAAACCAAATAATCCCAAAATACTTAGGCACGGTGCATTAACTCCCTCCTTGTTTCTTATTTCGTGACATATCAACCAATGAGAGATCTGGGCCGTGCATGCTTTCAATGACTTGAGACTACCAAACATGACATGCAATGTTTAGTTCATTGCATGTAATCCTATTAGTACTCTAGTTAGGAGTAGCAAAAAACATTAAGTTCTCTCACCGATAGGAATAAAACACCATGTATTTATTTACAGAGGGAGTAGTACATTTTTGGTGACATGCATTACTAGATATTGCTAGTCAAATACTAAAATCCAGATGGACGTGCTAGTACTCCTAAATCCAGACGGTGGTGCTACTAGTACTAGTATTAGTACTACCAATGTAGTAGTCAGAGTACTAGCACTGTACTACCCGTTGGTCAAATTATTACGTGCTACTCCTCACAGTGAAGTGACAAGACCCTGCGCCGGAGATGACACCTGAGTATAGGCGCCATGTTCGGCATACCATAGTCAGCCTCACCATCTTCAGTCACTATCATCATGGCTGTAGAGCTAGCCTGCTTACAACTAGCCCTGTTCGACATAATTTCCCGTGCGTAGATGCCTGTGCATTGCACGGAACACCAAGATTGGGGGTGGACGGCTCCGGCAGCGGCCATCGCGCCAGATTTTTCCACGGCCTTCTACTCCTAGATGTGGTGGGGAGGAGATGAGGCTGATTGTGAGAGACAAGGAGTTGTTTGTAAATAGGGAACAAATGTGGGCATCTTTTTGCAAAAATGGAGAAGCTTGGTTTGTATGCGTCAGATCTAGATCCGACGGCTATTGGTGAAAGATGGGAGGCACAACATCATCACCAACTCAGGACCTGTTTGATTCACAGGATTTTGAAAACACAGGAATAGGACACGACAATGTTACAAGTTTCAAACTGATATTACAAATGTTAGGAGTAATGCTGCACCTACGAAGAGGGAATTACTAGGAAGTTTACGTAAGAACTTTCGTTACTTTAGGTGGATGCAGCATTATCGTACAAACTAAAATCCACCGCCTTGACAAGTCACTAATGGGCAAATAAGTTTTCGAGTCTCTGGCCACTTGATGTTTCAAAAACAAATTCAGCTTCTGCGGAGACTTTGTCATTTAGGCTTAGACACTTGCGGTGATCAGCACACCATTCATTGTTGCACCAGAGAACGCCAAACCTCATTACCTTGAGCACACTTGCCTCCAGAACAAAGAACCTGGCCAATTTAATCTCAGATGTGCTGCCTCGGTAGTCGATCAAATCAATTTCTATAAGATGGAGATCAAGGCATTCAATGAGATTGTTATAGTGCAGCACATTTTTCACTTTCAGGTCTTTTTTTATCTGCAAAAGAAGAGAACATATTAGAGCAGCTGGCTGCATAAGATTGCCGTGTCATCAAGAGGTACCAATATCATTCGCTCATACGATAGGGTTGGCTGGCTAGTGATATTTTCTCTCTCTCTCTCTCTCTCTATCTCTCTCTTTCTGTTTCCTCTCATTTAACTAGGAGCACGTGAAGAGCTTGGGCATTTGTTGCCTTCCACTATGTGGCCAATGCCATATTTCGCAAAAGTATGCCACATAACACGCATCGATGTCAAATCAAAAGATTTTGGCACCACTCTCGCGATGTGAGAGAGTTGGCACCACTGTGCACACACACCCACATGTATAAACAAATCAATCAAACCAACTACATCAGCCTCTCACTCTCCCAAACAAGTGTTTTTTATTGCCCCAGTCCTCTCTCTCCCACATAGTGTTTTTCATTGCGTGAATTAATTTGGCATCGGAGAAAAGTAGGTGATCCAGATTGGGATACCAGGTGAGCAATGGAGGGGCATCGATGCCAAATGCATCACAAGTGAATTTGGCACATGTTTTGGCCTACATAGCCCACTTTTGTAATACTACCTCGTATTTAGTTTAAAATTTTGACCATAGATTTACCTACGAAAATGCCAATGCATGTCACTAAAAATTACACCATTTGAAATTATGTTCAAATACGAATCCAACGATATAGTTCTTAGTGACATGCATTAACATTTTGTCAGTTGAATCTATGGTCAAATTTTGATACTACAAAATTGGAAGAGTAAACCAGGACAGAGGTAGTACTTGCTCTTAGGGTAACCATAGAGTTACTGGAGTAGTCTAAGTTAGTTTCCACTATGACTAGCCTAGGCTACTATAGTAGTACAACATAAAAACGATGCAGGTGATCACGTGAGAAAAAAATACTAAAAACATTTCTTTCGGTGCAGTGCGTAGATGCAGTTTTGAACACTACACTTGTTATCGTAATTTGGTTTCAACTTACTAGCATGCGGGGTGCTACCCCGAGTGGTTTCAACTTTGTTTACTTCACCGCATGTCAGATGGGCCTCTAGTTTACTTATTTTCACCCACTGTCACATGGGCCAGCACACGAAGATACAGAACACGAGCTGACAAGGCAGCATGTGGATTGGTTGACCAGTCAACTAAACAATATACGGAGCTATATGCTGACACAGTGAGCGTATAATCCGTTGGTATAGAGAGTTCGAGTGAGAGGGGAGGCCTGTGAGAGAGAGCAGAGAGAGAGAGAGAGAGAAAGAGCTACTCCCTCCGTTCGATAATGTAGTTCCAACATTTTTTTAAGTCAAACTTTTGAAACTTTGACCAAGTTTATAAAGAAATTACTTATATCTACAATACCAAAGATAGATGATAGTATGAAGTAAGTACATGTTGTGATGAATCTAATGATCATTCCAGATGTAAATGTTTTTCTCCACATATACCTGGTCAAACATTTCTAAGGTTTGACTTTTCAAAACATCCATATGCTTATGGACGTGACAGAGTCCCTAACAAGAGAGAGAGAGAGAGAGAGAGAGAGAGAGAGTGAAAAAAGTGTGTGTGCGTGTGTGAAAGAGACATGGACAACACACGATAAAATTAGAGAAAAAGCGTGTGTGTCTTATGCAAACATATCACACATGCATCTTCGACAACGGAGGCAAGATGAGGAGATAGTGTGTGGTTGTTTGGAACCGAGAGAGCAAGACCCCTAGCACGTGGCCAAGAGGGGTTTGACAAACAAGGGAGAGAGGTCGAGAGAGACGTACGGAGAAAATGCAGACATGGGGAGGAGAGAGTGTATGTTTGTCATAGAGAGATCCCCTAGAGATCGTGATGGGACTACATGGGTGGGAGATTGTCGTGGAATTGTCACGGCAGATGTCCTTAGTGTCAGGACTTAGTCGCGAGGCCAACGCATCTATGTGGTAGCTTGAGAGGGGTTGAGCGGGACAAGAGACGCGATGTTTTACCCAGGTTCGGCCCCTCAAGGTGGAGGTAAAAGCCTACATCCTGCTTCATTGATATTTATGATGATGATCACGGTTACAAGAGTGCTCTATCTCGAGAGCTATTGTCTAAACCTAACTTGTCCAACTTGTGGAACTTGTGAATCTTGTCCCTCTTGGGGTGCCCTGCCCCTCCTTATATATGTTGAAGGGGCGGTTTACATGACTAGTCCTATTAGGATTAGGATTACTCTATTACAAGTGGAGTCCTAGTCTTGCTTCCTTTGTAAGGGAATATTCCTTATGCTTTCCTCATAAATCGGCCCACCATTTAAACGTGAACCGTCCTTCTGGGCCTTGGTCCTCGTCATCCATCTGACCCGCCCACCGGGTCACAAGTGAGCCATAATGACCAGGCAGGTTGCTTGTAAACCGCCAGGTCAGGGCAGGTCGCCAGTGAACCACCAAGTGTCAGTCGGATCTCAAGCAAACCGCCAAGTGTCAGCCGGGTTATACTTCCAGCCGGTTTATGCCGCGGGGTATATCCCCGACATTAGC
Source organism: Triticum dicoccoides (assembly GCF_002162155.2). Taxonomy (NCBI): domain Eukaryota; kingdom Viridiplantae; phylum Streptophyta; class Magnoliopsida; order Poales; family Poaceae; genus Triticum; species Triticum dicoccoides. The sequence goes on from NC_041392.1 coordinate 638,443,216, forward strand.
CCCCAGTTTAATTTGGATTTATCCATGTTAAACTGATCTTGTAAAACAAACACAAGAGCAAATTTGACAGATTATGCTCCGGGTTAAGAATTCTTGTAAACCGGCATCTGATGATCCTTAAGTCCTTGTCATTTCCTCCTTCTAGAAAATCCGGGTTAACAAGCCAGCTTCATACTCAATTTGTTGACATTGGTTTCTCACAGAGAAATATTGTGAAGAATAATCCACTTGAGTCAGCTTCCAAAGCGCCGGTTTAAGAAATATGGGTGTTGAAATACTTATCTGATATTCAACCGGTTTGAAGATGTAAAACTTGCCGGTTTAATATTACCAAAATAGCCGGTTTATAAATATTGATGGCACCGGGTCATAATTGTTGTCGACACCGGGTCATGTAATTGATCTTCCTGATTTGCTCAAAACCGATAAAATGAAGATGTTCCTCCTTTATATGCATAATACTTGTAGCCCCCAAGTCTTAAGAGGAGAACATAGTGATAACTTAAGACTTGCTCCAATAAGTGTTTCAACCTTGAAGAAATCCGGTTTGTTCATCTCAATCATATAAACTGAGTACTCCATATATGTAGCCCCCAAGTGCCGGGTTGTCATGCTTGCAACAACCTGGGACTTGTAATTGCTTATAAAAACTTCAATCAGTGTACCCCCCAAGGGCCGGGTCATTATGCAATAATGAGCAGGAACTTTATAAATATAATTATGTAGAATTTAGCAGTGATGTGTAGCCCCCAAGGGTCAGCTTAGTAAGATAATACTGAATCGGGACTTGATCTATACTTTAATGAAAATAACATCTTATAATGTAGCTTCCATCATAGGGCTTGAACCCACGTCCACAAGGTTAAGAGCTTTGTGCTTTACCAACTGAGCAATGGATCCTTCAATATTATGGAGGAAAACTTGTGTACCTTGAATTGTTGACAGGAGCAATTGGTAGCCCCCAAGGGCCGGCTCATTATAATATGATGAGTCGGGTCTTCAATAAGACTAGTAAAATGACTTTGCATTAGCCCCCAAGTGTCATGATGCATGCTTGCAGCGACATGAGACTTGCATGTAATCTCGATTTGAATAATGTAGCCCCCAAGTGCCAGGTTGTAAGCCTGCAGCGACTCGGGACTATTCCTTCCATTGTAGAATAAATCATATCCTTTGATAAAATAATAGACATTGCGCTAAAGTGACTTTGAAAACTTAATAATACCGGTTATTAATAACCATAAAAATCCAGCCATGTTGGCTATTCAAGATAATATAATCCGGTGAAAACCTTATTCATTCAATATCATAATGAAAATTCAGCCAAGTTTGGCTATTTGAATAATATAACCCAATGATGTATAAGCGCATGATTCCAATGGCGCAATCCAAATATATATATACTGGCGACTTATAGTCCAAATCCAGGCCGGTTTTAACAAACATGTTTCTGCATACAACAAGTTTAAAGTGTCCTGACGATTTACCGCCGGACGGGTCATAATGCCCAACATATAACCCGGGTTTATAACCAAGACTGCACTTAAGAATAATCAAATATGAAATAGATCATACCTGTGACATTGAATCACATCGTTGGTTTACCAAAAAAATTTAGTAAGGGTGATAACCCAAATCTTGAGTATGATAACTCCCTTCATATTGTGCCGGTTTATGATAAAACCGTACCGGGTTGTGATAAACACCGGTTTAACCATATATAATACTGGCGACTCGTAGTATAACCAGACCGGGCTGATAGTCTCCGGATTATAATTTGATCGTGTACTGACAACTTCTAGTTGAAAGCCGAGCCGGGTTGATAAACACCAGTTTACTCCATAATAGGATGGTAACAGAAAATCAAACCGGGAAGATAGTCTCCGGATTTTGACCGTGTTCCATCAATTTGTAATTGACAGTCGAAACACTTTAAGAATTTGTCGGTTTTCAAAATGCAACAAAAGAAATATATGTCTAAATGAAACAAAATTTCAAAGGCAATGATAAAACAATTGGCAAAAAAGAAGCAATTGAGGTCATCAAATGGCATTACCATGGTCGGACACGACCAAGCCCCAATAGGCGTAGCTATGGTTCAAGTCAGCCAGGTCCCCAAATGATGCAGTGGCATTATGCCGATCAAGAGGCGTAGCGATGGTTCGGGTTCGACCAAAGCCCCCAAGTGATTATGTTGCCTTAGGCCGATCAAGAGGCGTGACTGGTTCAGACGTGACCAAGTCCCCAAGTGATCTGGCGGCTTTCGCCTATCAAAAGGTGTTGCATTGGTTCAGACATGACCAAGCCCCCAAGTGATGTTGTGGCACTAGGCCGATCAAGAGGCGTGACTATGGTTCAGACGTGACCACAAGTCCCCAAGTGATCAATAACATGATAAGCCAATAAGGCATGATACCCATGTTTGAACCACGCATCATGGCAGCAGGTCCTCTTTGGCACCTTTTAACTTTTTGCAAGAGATAAATCCTTCTTGAACCGGATGTTAAACCGGATATTGAGAGCTTCAAAGCTTTGTGGGAGACATCTTTCCCTTGAACCAGATTTTAAACCATAATCTTCATTTTCAGCCGGCAATTTTCTGACGGCCTTTAAAATTTGCACCAATATAACGGTTTAGGGTCCTGCATTTAGATAACTTTGCAAGCCGGAGTAATTGCTCTTTCAAAGAAAGCAATATATAATATAAAAATATATTGGATGGATTTCACCTGATATGTCAGTCCACTTGATATCCATCGCGGGGTTATACGCCAGTACGGACAAAAGAGTCGGTCGCGGCATTGCTGATGTAGTCCGGGCTGCGGGGGCGGCGGTCTGTGTTCCGGTTCACCAGTGTGATTTGCACAAATGCCGGCGCAGAACAGCTATTGCGCGTCGTCCATAGTAGGGCATCACTTTTATAGTGAGCACTTGTCCTGTATAGAAAGATATAGGCCAGAGTAATCGTTCTTGGAAAAACAATATGTATAAAAAAGAAACAGATGGAAAAGATAGCACCTGGAAATTTAATTGGCTGTGCTACCAGCGAGTAGTAGCATGCTTTTTGTCTGCACGTACCGACTGCTCCACAGTAAATCGGCCAGAACACATGCCATGGCCTGGTGACTGTTAGCACCAGGATTTGACCCTCAAGTCGCCGGTTCAACTCCCACGGCCTGCTCCTTTACCTTCAGGTACTACTTGCTGGATTGATTCTATGTGCTTTCCTGCTTAGGCTTCAGAGAGCCTGGCAGTGGCAGGACGAGCCCAAGGCGGCTCAAAAAACCAGTGGCGGCACTGACGCGATGAACTAGAAGCCAAACCGGCGGGAGTAGCGCGGGCGCGACACCGTCGACCGGCACGGGCCCAGAGCGGGGCGGCTCGTAGTGGGACGCAACCGGCGGCAACCCGGCGGGGTCTTGTAGGGGCGGCCAAGGCGGCTCAGTGGCAACACAGGCCGAGTCAAGTTGGGTCCTCGGCGAGACATGGCGACGAGGCCTTGGCCGGTTCAATGCGGGAGTGCTTGTAACAGGGGTTTGACCCGGTGGCGGTTCCGCAACTGTGAGGCGATGGTTTGAGATAAAGCTGCGATGTCAGACGCAGCTCGGGGCCGCGACAACGACTCGGGTTAGGTGTAATACACCGGAGGTGTCCCGGCGGGGCTACGGTTTAAAGCGAGACAGCCGGCTCAAGGTGAGGCCGGCTTGGCCCAGTTCAAAGCAGATGTCACGATAGTGACCCAAGGGTGTGATTGTGGACTTTGATAGCATCCAACAGTTCAACACGAGGCCGAGGGGACGCGGTTATGGATGCCTCAAGGCCGGTTCAGTAGAAGCAGATTGTGGCGGCAGCAGCGGAACTGGAGCGGAGGTTCGCAGGCGTAGCCTTGTGCAGCGGTGAACCGGACCGGGTCGGCTGCTGGGGTAGACGGAGCCAGCAAGGGCGCTCGTGGCCGGGCGGAGCTGGCGATGCAATCAAGGTGAGGCGCGGCAGTTTGCAGTAGAGGCAAGGCCGGCTCAATGCACGGACGGGCCGAGGCCATGGCGGCGGCACAGGCAGAACCCCAACATGGGCGGAGATGATCATTTGATACTTGGTGGCTCGACGGCAGTGGAGTGGAGGCGGCTTGAGGTGGAGCAAGGCGAGGCCATCTTGGCACAGTGGCCGCGGCAGGTCGATGTAGCAGCTTGGAGGTGAAGGCGAGGCTGGCTCGGTGGCGACTTAGAGGCGTGCTCGGAGGTTCAGAGGCCGGGCCGGTTCAAGGCAAATTCACGATGGCGTCGGCCGCGGAAGCAGAAGCGGGGCCGGTTTAACCACAGCGGCGGGGCTGTGGGGCGATGGCGATTTGGCGACTTAGCACCGAGGCGCAGGCGGCGGCTTGAGCTATGGCGGCGGCTTGCAGTGACAAAGCTAACTCAACCTGGCTCAATCCGGCGAAGACGGTGACTTGATACGGCTGTAGCAACGGAAGTAACCCGGAGAGAAGGCCATGAAGGCAGAGGCCACTTGAAACTGTGAACGGGGCGGTTTAATGCGGAGATGAAGCGGCCTGGCACAGAGGCCCAGGCGGTTCGTCGACGAAGACATCGGCGACTTGCGGTGGCGTGTGGAGCCGAGGCCAATTCGAACCGTGGCCGAGCTAGCGAGGAGAAACAGCAGAGAGGCGGAAACAGTCGGCCAGGGCGACTCGGTTGCGGAGTCACACGGGGCAGCTTGGGAGCGGACTCTGCTCTACGAGAAACTGCAGCAGCTTCAGAGAACAAGATCGACTCGGAGGTGATGCCGGCAGCTCAATGCAGAAGTGACGACAGCTCATTGATTCAGCAACGAGGTGGTAGTTGATCATGGGGCAACTGTCTCCATCATATCAAAGAAACATGAATGTACATGCTAGCATAGAGTTTTTCATCTGTCAGTTAACTTGAGGATGTATTTGGTTCTTCAAGTGAGGTAACTCATGCACTTCCATGTGATTAGCTAGCCCACCAGGATGGCTCGTGTGATAGTCATCACCGCATAAACCAACAAAACACAATGCAGCTGGACTGTTCCCTCACGGGAGACAAGTACTAGTTGTCCACCAGTAGCTTAATTCCTTGCTCCATGCAGACTTCCATAATGTTGATACGAGACCGAGTTGTAACCTGCTCAAGCATACGGTCCACAGGGATACGAGACCGAAGAGCGCGGCTATGGAGGCGAAGTACGGCAGCGGGGGGCCGTGGCGATTTAGGCATATGGCAGCTTCGCTCCGCTGCGACTGAGGGGGCAGCCATGGCGCGGTAGGAGAAGCGCTGGCGAGTCAACGGCGACGACCGGCCCAGCGGTGTAGCGGCTCGGAACAACCGGGCGGTTCAAGGGCGCAGGCACAGTTGATGGATGAGTCCGGGTTACGGACGGCTCTGTTTCCTTTCCTTGACTCTTTCCTTGACTTTGATTTTTTTATTCTAATTTGCTGCAGCACGTCCGGCCCTCTGATCCGGCTTAGCTCTGATGTCTATCTCGCTTTCAATTTGGTTTCGCCGGATCATCTAGACGTAGAGGCGCATATTGCTGTATAACTCTAATTTTAATCCAAAAGCAATGATTTGTCGGCTCTGTCTATGGCTATCCCTGCCGGTTCATCCTGTGTGATTCCCTCTTAACTGATTGATCACAAGCTTCTCGATCCCTAAAGAAGATCCCTTCAAGAACTCAACACCACCGTGCGCAGCCCCACGGTAGGCGCCAACTGTCATGTAATTGTCACGGCAGATGTCCTTAGTGTCAGGACTTAGTCGCGAGGCCAACGCATCTATGTGGTAGCTTGAGAGGGGTTGAGCAGCACAAGAGACGCGATGTTTTACCCAGGTTCAGCCCCTCACGGTGGAGGTAAAAGCCTACATCCTGCTTCATTGATATTGATGATGATGATCACGGTTACAAGAGTGCTCTATCTCGAGAGCTATTGTCTAAACCTAACTTGTCCAACTTGTGGAACTTGTGAATCTTGTCCCTCTTGGGGTGCCCTGCCCCTCCTTATATATGTTGAAGGGGCGGTTTACATGACTAGTCCTATTAGTATTAGGATTACTCTATTACAAGTGGAGTCCTAGTCTTGCTTCCTTTGTAAGGGAATATTCCTTATGCTTTCCTCATAAACCGGTCCACCATTTAAACGTGAACCGGCCTTCTGGGCCTTGGTCCTCGTCATCCATCTGACCCGCCCGCCGGGTCACAAGTGAGCCATAATGACCAGGCGGGTTGCTTGTAAACCGCCAGGTCAGGGCAGGTCGCCAGTGAACCGCCAAGTGTCAGCCGGATCTCAAGTAAACCGCCAAGTGTCAGCCGGGTTATACTTCCAGCCAGTTTACGCCGCGGGGTATATCCCCGACAGAGATCGAGTGACAAGGTGTGTGCGTGATAGAAGATGCCCCGAGAGATATCGAGATATACGTATGGATGGAAGGAGACAATACGTGTGTTCCTGATGGCTAGTAAGAGATAATCATACTTAGGAGGGGGGAGTGCTTGTGCCTATGATGGATTGAGGGATTATGGTACTTAGGGGGGTGCGTGTCACATGGAGAGAGAACAAGGGCGGAGAGTGTTGGATGGGTCTATATGTATAGCGCGAGCGAGACATGTGTATGCGTGAACCAGGGAGATATAAGGCCAGTTTGGCTTGCGTCCTAAGCATCTTTTGCCTGGCCTGGGGTTGTGGCTGGATTTCATGCACGCTTGTTTGGTTGCTACCCTGTGAAAAAGAAAGCCCGCCTGGCCTGGGTTCCCTTGCACTTTAATTAGCCTGGCTGAACTCCAGACACCGCAAGTAGCCTGGCCCAGGCGACCAATTTTGAACGCCTGGTCGTGCCTGGTCGTGTGGCCATGAGGCTAACAGCAACATGGATGGATATTAGCATTAAATAATTGATGCATGGATTGATTGATGGGACGTTGATGCTTTGCCTGGCCCAGGCATGAACCAAACGCTTCAGCACCACACAAGCCTGGCCAGGCAGAAATATTTTACATCTCACGTCCACACCAGGCAGTACCGGCCATCAAGGCACGAGGGTCAGGTCACAAACCAAACTGACCAATAAAGTTTGAGAGAGATTGAGGAGCCCCGATAAGGCTGAGTGGTGCGTCAGATAGCTGAGAGTGGGAAAGAGATATTCCATCCGCTCGATAATGTAGTGCATGTAAATTTTTAGAAGTCAAACTTTGGAAACTTTGATCAGGTTTACGCAAATGTTATTTATATCTACAATACCAAAGATACATCATACAAAACTACATCTCATGGTGAATCTAATGGTATATGTTTGTCGTACTAGATGTAATTCCTTTTCTCCACGTACATGGTCAAACTTTGTGATGTTTGACTTTTCAATAAATCTATATGCTATGGACTGAGGAGAGTGCCTCAGTCGAGACAGATCAAGTGCATGCGAAGGAGAATGAGTAAGTGTGCAAAAAGAGTATGTGTGCGAAAGAGAAAGTGACAACAAACGATAAATTAGAGAGAGAGTGTGTGTTTTTTCGTTTCTTATGCGAACATATCACGCATGCATCTCCAAGATGGAAAAGCGAGGCGAGGAGATACATGAAGATAGCTAGTGTGTGATTGTTTGCAACGGAGAGAGACACCCCTATAGCACATGTCCAATAGAGGTGTCGCCAACAAGGAACAAAGGGCGAGAGGGACACATGGATGGCATGGACACATGGGGAGGGAGAGAGGGTGTGTTTGTGATAGAGAGATCCCGTCGAGATCGTGAGGGGACTATATGGGTGGGAGATCGAGGGAGTGCGTGCGCGATAGAAAGATGCCCCGAGAGAAATCGAGATAGACCATGCACACGTTTGTGATGGAGACTAAGATTAGCTAGTCATATACATATAGGGGGGACTGCGTGTGCCTACAATTGAGTGAGAGACCATCATACTTGGCTAGCCGGGCATGAGATTGTGTGTGTGCGCGTGTGAGATGGAGAGAGAACGAGGGGGAGAGATAGAGTTTTAGATGGGCCTATCGAGTGCGAGTGAGATATGCATGTGTATGGGTGACCCAGGTGGATGGAGAGTTTGAGAGAGGGGGGGGAAGAGCTCCGAGATGACATAGTGGTGCGTGAGAGAGTTACAGGCAAAGAGCCAAGGAATCTGTGTGCGTACGATGAGTGCACCCAAGATATCTAGCTTGGACTAGCTAGAGTATCATACATAGTGTGCGAGAGAGACCTATAGATGGTGTATACATGCATGCGAAGTAGAAAGACCCCCCCCCCACACACACACACACAAAGAGAGATAGAGATGGAGAGAAAGGGAGAGGGATGAACAAGGTTTTTGTGTCGGATGCGTGCGACAGAATTGAAGATTGTCGGAGAGAGAGAGAGAGAGAGAGAGAGAGAGAGAGAGAGAGAGAGAGAGAGAGAGAGAGCAGGAGTCCGGGAGAGGGGGAGGTCGCGTTTTATGCATCAAAGACTGATATTAACCATGTTTCGATATAAACTTGCATTCAAATATTTAAATTGGAGAACATGTTGTCTGCAATCCACACGTGAACGGATATATGCGTATATCAAACAAGTTCATTAATTTGACTTTCAACATGTTCATGGAGTACTATAATACTGTACAACATGCTACTCGATTGAGGTGTTCAATTTTGGATTTAGTTCACTATTTTGACCTACTGAACGAGCTCTTTCATTGAATCGAGATATTTCATTTTGGTTTGATTCACATTTTTGAGTGGGTCAACTATTTTTCATATAGTAAATCGCTAGCAACGAGCATGTAAAAACACATTACTCCCGAGCATCATCTCTCCATCTAAAAAAGAAGTGGCAAGTTAATATTTCAAAATTTGATCCGAATCGACTTGGTAAGGTATACGTGGATGCTCGTTCTCCCAAAATTTGAACGAACCGTTAAACATCCTCTCTGCTCGGTGGAATTCTCCCGAGCAAATAAATGGGAGACGCGAAATTACCGTCCTATGTGGGACACGCATCAATTGCCCCGTTGTACATCGAGGGTAGGTTCATAACTTCATCCAAGCGTGCCTTCTCCTCGGCCGAAATGACATGTGCCGAATAATTCATAAACCATGGTCGGCAAAACACGCTCTCCTTGCCTGAAATAGCTCGCGCCCACTATTTCAAAACACGCTCTCCTCGCCCGAAATCGCTCGCGCCCACTATAGTTCAAAACACGCCCGAAATCGCTCCCACCCAGAGAAGCAAAGTTACTCTACTATCCCCGACCCTCAGTACACAGACCCAAGCCGAGAAGCCTATAGGCAAGGGTAGAACTATAACGCCCCCTCACATTTCAGACAAACGCATCCATAAGACATGGTTCCACTCCCCTCCCAATTTCCCCCGCCCGCCCCCATTCGTACCTCGTGGGCGCCAAATCACCTTCTCCCCGGGAAGATCCCTTCTCCCGAGCTGCGAAACCTCAACCCCACCTCCATGGCGCCCCCACCGCACCAATTTCACACCCGCCCTCCTCCCTAATGCCGGAGACGCTGTCCATTTGCCGTCGTGCACTGGGCCGTGTGCCTCTTACTCCGTGCTGCTGGTGCTGCCTCGGCGACGGCCGCGTGAACCGTACTGGAGCCGATTCACCCTCGCTGTTGTTCACGGCGCCGGAGCAGCTCCAACTTCGGATCCGTCCAGAGTCCTGGCGCTGCTTCGGCGTAGCCGTCGACCGTCGCGACATCGCTCTTTACCCGCCGCCGGTCGCCACCGCAACCGCGCCGGCCTCACCGACTCGGCAGCTGGACCTGCCTACTTCACCATGCCGCCAGATAGGTCGCACCCTCATCTCAAATCACTTTATTTAGGCGTCAGTTGTCTGAATTTTTATTCTGGGCCAATCGATTTGCAATGGGAAGCAGCACCCCTCGAGGCGGCAGAGCTCCTAGGATGCCGGTTGGCTGGTGTCTACCGTAAGGGTGCGGGGCCGCAAGTTCACCGCGGAAGCAGCGCTTAGATGGCTATCTTTTAGAGTTGCGTGGGTTGAAGGTACTGCCGCCGCCGGATCTGGATGACGGGGAGTCTTTGTGGATTGGCCTGGGGGCGGCGCAACCATGGCAGTGCGGGGGCGGGGAGCGGGGTTTTGGCCGGGGCCACGGACGGCGGAGGCAGGCTGCTCTGCTATTGGTCGCTGGCTCTTCGGGGAAGATTCTGAACAGTGTCAACCGGGAGGCACAAGACGGCCAGCCATCCGGTGTAGATCGGACAATACCAAAATAAAATAAAATCATGTGACCCCAATTTAGTCTTCAGTCAACAGACGTGTGACCACTCTCGTACCTTGCTGTTGATCTCTTAGTGTATTTCTTCAGATCAAAGAGATATGTCGTTCTTAACATTATGCATTATCTGCATCTTCAGACACACCGTCTTCCGACTCACCGCAGCTGCTCCAACAAGGGAAGCATACACCAGAAGGGAGCTATAGTCCCCACTCAACAGTTCCCTGCATCGAATGCGCGTGCCCGACATGCACAGCCACAACAACTGCAGGGCCATCGACAAGTCAGCACATGATGCTCACTCCTATGGATGGCAGCCAAATAGGCTTTGTTATTCATCTAAGCATGGAAAATAGATCATCACATTTCACTGTATATTCATGCTGATCTCTTATGGGTCTTGTTCAGGAGTTAACGATGTTCCATAGTTCAGCTAAGATACTTGTTCTTTAGGTAACATTGTTCCATGGTTATCATCCATCAACCAATGCTATCCCACAGGCTGGTGATTATAGTATTATACCACTTCTAGTATTTCCTATGTTGTTCTTTAATACTTTCGTGTGCCATCTAGTTAATCTCGAGTACAAACGATACATATTCTGTAGCTTTCATCTGTGTTCTCCCTTTAGTTTATGAGACCTATTGCTGCTAGTTAACCCCAGTCCTACTATTTATGTCGTCTCCTATAGGCACTCATCACATAAATCTAACTACTAGTTGTCTTCCATGCATGTCAGATATAATTGCACACACTGATATATCCACAAGAACCTCACGGAGCAATGTAAAGGCCAATAAACTTGATGTCAATGATACCCAATATGATGGAACATGTAAAGGCAGTTCTTCAGAAGACTTGCAGAAAGATGATGAATCCTCTTCACCCCACAAGGTCCTTGCTCTAACTTGGCCTGTGATATGGGTACAACATGCATATAATGCCTTGAGTGTATCTACTCTGTTGCAATGCCATGTGCTTAACATGCTGATCATGCATGTAAATATGTCATGCCTTCCTATTTTTCAGTACTTATTCCATTCATGATAACATGTTTTCAAATTCAAGTACTATCATTCTACTCTATCGCAATGCCATCTGCTTAATTTGGACATCATGCTTCTGAATATCTTATGCATTGTTATTCATCAGTATGTACTTCATCTGTCTACCATACCATGTTTTTTTACATTGAAGTGTTGTTCTAGTGCTCTGTTGCAATGCCATCTTATTTTCCCAATCATACACGTGTATGTTGCCTTAGTTATTTCTGTATGTATTCCGCTAGCATACAATTTTACATTCAACTAGTGTTTTTTTTGCTGTGTTGTCATGTCGTATCCCTAGCTCTTACACCATACTCCCTCTGTCCGGATTACATGTTGCCCAAATGGATAAAAAAGGATGTATCTATAACTGAAATACGCCTAAACCCATCCATTTTTTTTCCGCATGGAGGGAATACATGTCAATATGTCATGCCTTTCTATTCTTTAGTACCTATTCCATCTCTCTGCTGTCGCATGTTTTATAATTAAAGCACCATTCTTCTATACAAGGCATGCAAGGGGAAGACGACTATGTTAGAATCTGAAGGGTTACAAACAAGGCCTTTGCAAAAGATCCAAATGCCAGGAGATAATAAACCAACTCCAGTTTTATAGATACTGCTCCAGCACAGAGAAACCCAACTCCTACTGATAATAAGCAGATTCCAGTGGCCAAAGAACTAGTCCGCTCCAGTCTAGCAAAAATATGTCAACTCAATTCTAAGAAGCGTGTGCGTATCCTTGCATCTTGAAATTTTATAGCATGCTGATCATATTTTCTACATGTTTCTTACCCATCTCTCTTTTAGAAAATAGGCTTAACATATAGAAGAGTTTCTGCAATGGTATCGTTTATGAGGAAAGATTCTTGCAGGAATTCTCTGTGCTCCAATGTGTAGATGTAAGTACCTATTGTATATCACTATATTTTTACATCAGCATGTATTTTGTTAATCGGCGTGAATCCAACCTTTATCTGATCTAAATTTAGTTATAGCAAAATGTATGATTAAAGGCCACAATGTTGATTTTTGCAAGGAAAACTGCCTGGTAGTTTTGCATCCTGAGCTGCATGAGTGTACTATCTCATATCAGTGGGTTTGAATACTTTGGTTCTGCAGTGGGTTTTTCAGTGTTTTTTTACAGTGTTGTCCTATCGTATCCCTAGCTCTTACAGCATACTCCCTCCGTCCGGATTAAATGTCGATAAAAAGGATAAAACTGGATGTATCTAGAACTGAAATACGCCTAGATCCATCCATTTATTTTCGGATGGAGTGAATACATGTCAATATGTCATGCCTTTCTATTCTTCGGTACCTATTCCATCTCTGCTATAGCATGTTTTATAACTGAATCACCATTCTTCTATATAAGGCATGCAAGGGGAAGACGGCTATGTTAGAATCTGAAGGGTTACAAACCAGGTCTTTGCAAAAGATCCAAACGCCAGGAGATAATAAACCAACTCCATTTTTCATAGATACTGCTCCAGCACAGAGAAACCCAACTCCCACTGATAATAAGCAGATTCCAGTGGCCAAAGAACTAGTCCGCTCTAGTCCAGCAAAAGAATGTCAACTCCATTATAAGAAGCGTGTGCGTATCCTCGCATCATGAAATTTTATAGCATTCTGATAATATTTTCTACATGTTTCTTACACGTCTCTCTTTTAGAAAATAAGGTTAAACGATACAAGACTTCCTCCATTGGGATCGTATTCGAGGAAAATATCTTGCGGGAATTCTCTGTGCTCGAGTGCTGATGTAAGTACCTGTTGTATATCACTATATTTTTACATTAGCATGTATTTTGTCAATCGGCGTGAATCTAACCTTTATCTGATCTAAAATTAGTTGTAGCAAAATGTTAAAGGCGCCAATGTTGATTTTTGTAAGGAAAACTGCCTGGTAGTTTTGCGTACTGAGCTGCATGAATCTCCTATCACATATCACACACATTACTGAATTGTAGTGCTTCTCTGGTTGCCCATTCATTCATTGTGTCAATGTTGCTTTTGTATTACCTTACCTAGCTGATGATAGCTGTGCCATATTGTGTTAATTTGGTGTAGGCTAGTTGCCCAAATGTTCGTTGTGTCAATGTTGCTTTCCTATTATCTGACTTGGCCAATGATAGCAATGCTAGTGTGTTAATTTTGTGTAGGCTGCTGAAGATAAGAAGACAAACTCTAAAAATAGCAAGGCAACCCCATTGTTTCTTTCCAGTAAATCTAGGCCAAGTAATATGGCAATAACTCATGATTAATCTGTTTGGTTCTCGTCCTAATTTATGTTATGATGCAGTGGTCAAGACACTCTCCACTGTCAATAATACAAGCCTACCAAAATCGCCATCTGAATCTGTTCAGTATCCTCTGTCTCGAATGCAACGGAATAAATGTATGTTTGTGAACCAATTAATGGCTGAAGCAATGATGGAAATGGTGGATGAATCAGAGGTGCAGAGTCATGCGACACAACAACTGATCAATGTTTTCAGAGACAGTGTGGCAAAGCAGCAAGAACTTGCCCACATGCTTATGGGCGTCATCTGTGCCGAGGTTGCAGATTGTGACGTTGTAGATGGTTAGGTTCTGCTCATTTATTTGCATTGGCATCAATATTTGATTGCCCAGTGGATGTAATTTCCTGTAATATATTCTGGATGTGCAACGTTATTCCCTGTATGCCGTACCTTTGCTCATCGTAATGGGCTCAAATTATCTAATTTGGCCTAAAGACATGAACGAACTTTAGTGGGCCCATTAAGTTAATCGGCCGTTACTAGGCCGAAAGTTAATGGTCGGCCCTCTTACCTCGCGGGTCGTTAACAGGTCGACATCGAAGCGGGCAACAGGTGGCCCCAATTTATTTCACCCGTTACTAAGTTTGGGCTACATATGGCCCAACTATACTGTAGGCCTTTAGCAAGCCGAAAGAGACAGCGGGCTTGTATTGGACCATGAAGAGCATGGGCCGCTAAGAGGCCGAAAGTCAGGTCATATTGTAAATGGCCCAACTGTGTTGTCGGCCTTTAGCAGGCCGAAAGAGAAACCGGGCTGGTATTGGATCACGAAGGGCATGGGCCATTAAGAGGCCAAAACTAAGGTCTGACTACAAATGGTCCAACTCATTTATGGTCCGTTAACAGGCCGAAAGGCACACAGGGCCGGGAATTGGCCCAACACTTAAATGGGTCGCTAAAAGGCCAAAACTCAGGTTCGACTACAATTGGCCCAACTGATTTATGGGCCGTCAACAGGCTGAAAGTGACACCGGGTCAGAAATTGGCCCAACACTTAAATGGGCCGCTAAAAGGCCGAAACTCAGGTCCGACTACAAATGGCCCATCAGATTTATGAGCCGTCAACAGGCTGAAAGACACACCGGGCCGGAAATTAGCCCAACATTTAAATGGGTCGCTAAAAGGCCGAAAGATGTACATCCTGGAAATTGGCCCATCCATTAAATGGGCCGTTAACATGCCAAAATCTCATCGGGCTGATATTGAGCCCAAATATACAGCGGGCTGTTAACGGGCTCGAACTAACGATGGGCTGCAATCGTGTCAAATCTTTAACGGGCCGAATTGGCACATCTCGTATGGGCCGTGGGCTTAAATGGACCTGACACAAGTAGGCCTTATATGGGTCGGCCTGGTAATTTTTACTGGGCTGACCTTTTTCACCGGAATGGGCCACTGTTGGGCCGTGCCACATGTCGACCTATCATAGGCGCCTCCTGTCCAATGAGTGGATGGCATCTGTCCCAACGATGAGCCGACACGTGTTTCCTCTAGCCAATGATAATTTTACACGTGGAAAATCCCCATTGGTCGGGCTGTTAACGGGTTATTGGATCCAAAACCCGACCCGATAGCTTAACAACGGTCCGTTACGGTGGATGCCACGTGTCGGTCACCCTTGACGAAAGCACTTCTATGACGCGCGATTTATCATCATGGAAGTGGACACTTCCGTGATGATAATTTTGGTAATGTCATGGAACACTTCTACGAAAGCACAGGTATGACTATCTTGATTCTGTCATAAATTTGTCATGGATGTACATGCATGACAAAAAACGCGACCTACTGTGGCAAACACGTATCATCACGGAAGTGTATTTTTTTGTAGTGTAAGGAGTCGACGTGTCTGGTTTTAATGACCACATCGTCTATGTATGCCTCCACTGTTTTGCCGATCTGCTTTTCCAGACATGTCTGAATCATGCGCTGATATGTTGCGCCAGCGTTTTTGAGCCCGAAGGGCATTGTGTTAAAACATAAGGGGCCATATGGAGTGATAAATGTCGTTGCGGCTTGATCGGACTCCGCCATCTTAATCTGGTGGTAACCGGAGTATGCGTCGAGGAAGCACAATGATTCGTGTCCTGTGGTAGCGTTGATGATTTGATCAATGCGAGGGACGGGGAAGGGATCCTTTGGGCAAGCCTTATTAAGGTCCTTGAAGTCGACGCATAGGCGCCAGGATTTGTCCTTCTTTGGTACCATCACCAGGTTTGCTAGCCAGTTCGGATGTTTTATTTCTCTAATAAATTTGGCCTCCAGTAGCTTGGCTAGCTCCTCTCCCATGGCTTGTCGTTTAGGTTCAGAGAAACGCCGAAGAGTCTGCTTGACCGGATTGAATCCTTTTAGAATGTTAAGGCTATGCTCGGCCAACCTGCGCAGGATTCCTGGCATGTCTGAAGGATGCCAGGCGAATTTGTCCCAATTCTCGCGCAGGAACTCCTGTAGTGCGGCGTCAATAGCGGGGTTTAACTGTGCCCCAATGGATGCTGTTTTTGTGTGGTCCGTTGGATGGACTTGGAATTTGACTATTTCATCCGCTGGTTTAAAAGAGGTGGACTTGGATCTTTTGTCGAGTATCACGTCGTCCTTGTCCATAGTGGAGCGCATCGCAGTTAATTACTCTGCCGCAAGGGCTTCGGATAATGCCTCAAGGGCCAGCGCGGCTATTTTGTTTTCGGCACGGAGTGCTATGTCCGGATCACTAGCTAGAGTGATGATTCCATTGGGCCCGGGCATTTTGAGCTTCATGTACCCGTAATGGGGTATGGCTTGGAAGATCATGAATGCCTCCCGCCCTAGAAGGGTGTGGTATCCGCTACTGAACGGGGCCACTTGGAATGTAATTTCTTCGGACCTGTAATTCTCCGGTGTGCCAAATACCACATCTAGTGTGATTTTCCTAGCGCAACGTGCCTCTCGACTGGGGATGATTCCTCAGAAGGTCGTGCTGCTTTGCTCAATACAGTTTCTGTCTATTTCCATTTTTTAAGAGTCTCCTCACAAATAAGGTTTAATCCACTGCCGTCGTCCAAGAGCACTTTAGTAAGTCGAAAGCCGTCCACAATAGACTGAGGACCAAGGCGGCTGGTGCTCGGGCTGTTCGGAATTTAAGTTCGTCACTGGCATTAAAGGTGATAACCGTGTCGCTCCATGGATTTATTGCTTCCACATGGCAGACTTCGGCAAGGCTGCGGAGTTCTCGCTTACGCCTATTGTTTGAGGCGAAGGTCTCGAAGACTATCAATACTGTATTGTTATCCATGGGATGGTGCTCTGCGGTGTTTTGAATGAGGAGATCCTCACCGCTCTTGGCCACCTGCCGGAGTACCCAACATGCTCTAAGGCTATGTGTTGGTATGGTATCCGTTGTACTATGAATTTTGCAGGGCCCGTTAAGCCATCCCTCCAATACGGTTCCACGCCCTATAGTGGGCTTTTTCTTCTTTGTAATTGAGTCGGGCGACTTGTGAGAGTGTACCCTTTTAGTTCGGACTGGGGGTTTTGTCAGAGCCGGATTATCCCAAAATTTTGTTTGGGTTTTCCAGGCACTTTCCATCACATAGTACTTCCGTACTATGGCCGCCAAGTCAGCGAAGTGTGCTATGTCACGGCGACTTATGGCGTTGAGGATTCCCTTATCCGTGCAATTGTTGCAAAAGAACGAAATTGCGTCTTCCTCGCGACAGTCCTTGACCTTGTTCATTACAAGGAGGAATCTTGTGCACAGTGATGTACTATCTCTTGGGGCTCTTGTCTAATGTGGGAAAGATTGTTTATATCTGGGTGGGTGGCTGGATTTAAGTCCATACCTTGACACAATTTGAGACCCAGGGGTAGGGGAGTTTCAGATCTTGGAAGTTCGGGCTCCGGGGTGTTGCCCCACAGGTTCGGCATGCTGCCTGATTCTAGGTTCAGGGTTAGGGCGATGTCCTCCCGTGAACGGGTATCCGACTCGGAGAGCTCAGAAATACGGACATAGTTCGTCCTTAGGATAGAGGAAGAATCGCCGCATTGCTCCTCCACCACCACTATCTGATGGGTGACCAACGGAGAATTAATCTCCCTTTGGTTGGGTTTAAGCCCAATCTAATCATAGTCTATAGCGACTCCCAGAGCGGCGATGCGATCCAAGAGCTTGTTCAAAGAGGAGAGCTCCATTGGATCCATCTGCTCGGTGAATTTCGAGCCGATGTGGAGGCTATTTTCGATGACCCGAGAAGTCATCGTCGGCGCCGTGGCCGAGCGGGCGGTCATGACGAAGCCGCCTAGCCGGAGAGTGTGGCCTACAGCCAGGGCTCCTCCAGAGGTGATGTCGTTCTTGACAACAAGACAAGCCATCCCTCCTTATGATGATGACACAGTGGAACTCTCAATGAAAGCACCAATGTCGGTGTCAAAACCGGCAGATCTCGGGTAGGGGGTCCCAAACTATGCGTGTAAGGCGGATGGTAACAGGAGGCGGGGGACACGATGTTTACCCATGTTCGGGCCCTCTTGATGGAGGTAATACCCTACTTCCTTCTTGATTGATCTTGATGATATGAGTATTACAAGAGTTGATCACCACGAGATCGTAGAGGCTAAACCCTAGAAGCTAGCCTATGGTATGATTGTTGTTGTCCTACGGACTAAACCCTCCGGTTTATATAGACACCAGAGGGGGCTAGGGTTACACAAAGTCGGTTACAAAGGAGGAGATCTACATATCCGTATTGCCAAGCTTGCCTTCCACGCCAAGGAAAGTCCCATCCGAACACGGGATGAAGTCTTCAATCTTGTATCTTCATAGTCCATCAGTCCGACCAAAGGATATAGTCCGGCTGTCCGGATACCCCCTAATCCAGGACTCCCCAGACATCTCCCATAGCTAGCTTCGAGGCTACCAACGATTTATTTTATTTTTTGCCTATTGGTTTTTGTGTTTTACACTATTATATTTATATAATTAATTTTCAGTAAAGAACAAAATTTCATCAACACATATTTCAAAAACATGTTCACGGATTTACAAAAGTTTTTTCAAACTATAAAAAATGTTAACGCATACCAAAAATGTTCTAATATACGGTGAACAATGCTTTAATATATGATGATCATTTTCTGAATACACACTATTTTTTCCCAATACACACTGAACATTGTTTTTGGTATACATGAACTTTTTTATATACGATGAACTAAAAGCGAACTTTTTTATATACATTGAACTAAAAGTGAACAGGAAAAAACAAAGAAATAGATAAATAAGAAGAGAACAAAAAATAGACACATTTGGATTTGCTTTTAAATTTTTTATCAACATGAACAATTTTAGAAAAATGAACTAATTTACAGATTTTGAAACATGTATTGAAACTTGTGAATTTATGAACAAACAAAAATTACCAGAATATGAAAAGATGAGATCAACTTTTGAAAAATAAAAAAATAAAAAAGGAGATGTTAAACAATGAAGAAAAATGATAAATAAAAAGCAGAAAAACATGAAGAAAATGAAGCAAAACAAAAACGGTATCGTAGCTACTTGGGCCGGCTCATATGCAGTTTGTTCACCGACTAGAGTGGACTTGAAACTAGGAAAAAATGTTGGACCCCCAATGGCAAGTCGAGGGTGGACTCTCAATTGGGAATAAAAAAGGTCGGACCCCAGTTGCGAGTCGAGTTTGGACTTGCAAATGGCGACGAAAATGGTTGGACCCTAATTGCGAGTCAAGGGTGGACTTGTAGCTGGGACTAGAAAAGGTCGAGCCACAGTTGCGAGTCGTCAGTGGACTTGCAACTGGGGAAAAAGGTCGGCCCCAGTTGCGAATCGAGGGTGGACTAGCAATTGGGACTAAAAAATGTCGGACACTAGTTGCGAGTCAAGGGTGAACTTGCAACTCAGACAAAAAAGATTGAGCTCTAGTTACGAGCCGAGAGTGGACTTGCATCTCGAACAAAAAATGTTGGGCCCCAGTTGCGAGTCGACGGCAAACTTGCAACTCAGACAAAAAAGGCTGGACCCTAGTTGCGAGTCAAGGGTGGACTTGTGATGTCTAATACACAACCTTCTTCTTGTAGACGTTGTTGGGCCTCCAACTGCAGAGGTTTGTAGGACAGTAGCAAATTTCCCTCAAGTGGATGACCTAAGGTTTATCAATCCGTGGGAGGCGTAGGATGAAGACGGTCTCTCCCAAGCAACCCTGCAACCAAATAAAAAAGAGTCTCTTGTGTCCCCAACACACCAATACAATGATAAATTGTATAGGTGCACTAGTTCGGCGAAGAGATGGTGATACAAGTGCGATATGGATGGTAGATATAGGTTTTTGTAATCTAAAAATATAAAAACAGCAAGGTAACGAATGATAAAAGTGAGCACAAATGGTATTGCAATGCTAGGAAACAAGGCCTAGGGTTCATACTTTCACTAATGCAAGTTCTCTCAACAATAATAACATAATTGGATCATATAGCTATCCCTCAACATGCAACAAAGAGTCCCTCCAAAGTCACTAATAGTGGAGAACAAACGAAGAGATTATTGTAGGGCATGAAACCACCTCAAAGTTATCCTTTCTGATCGATCTATTCAAGAGTCTGTAGTAAAATAACACGAAGCTATTCTTTCCGTTCGATCTATCATAGAGTTCATACTACAATAACACCTTAAGACACAAATCAACCAAAACCCTAAGTCACCTAGATACTCCAATGTCACCTCAAGTATCCGTGGGTATGGTTATACGATATGCATCACACAATCTCAAATTCATCTATTTAACCAACACAAAGAACTTCAAAGAGTGCCCCAAAGTTTCTACCGGAGAGTCAAGACGAAAACGTGTGCCAACCCCTATGCATAAGTTCACGAGGTCACGGAACTCGCAAGTTGATCACCAAAACATACGTCAAGTGGATCACGTGATATCCCATTGTCACCACAGATAAGCACATGCAAGACATACATCAAGTGTTCTCAAATCCTTAAAGACTCAATCCGATAAGATAACTTCAAAGGGAAAACTCAATTCATCACAAGAGAGTAGAGGGGGAGAAACATCATAAGGTCCAACTATAATAGCAAAGCTCGCGATACATCAAGATCGTACCACCTCAAGAACACGAGAGAGAGACATCAAACACATAGCTACTGGTACATACCCTCAGCCCCGAGGGTGAACTACTCCATCCTCGTCATGAAGAGCGCCAGGATGATGAAGATGGCCACCGGAGAGGGATTCCCCCCTCCGGAAGGGTGCCAGAATGGGTCTAGATTGGTTTTAGGTGGCTACGGAGGCTTCTGGCGGTGGAACTCCCGATCTAGGTTTCTTTCTGGAAGTTTTGGGTTATATAAGAGGTGTTGGAGTCGGGAACAAGTCAGGGGGTCCCCGAGGCGGCCACATGGCAGGGGGCGCGCCCAGGGGGGTAGGGCGCGCCCCCACCCTCGTGGTGGCCTCGAGGCTCTTCTGGCCCACTTCCGATACTCCGTGGGCTTCATCTGGTCCAAAAATTATCTCCGTCAAATTTCAGCTCAATTGGACTCCGTTTGGTTTTTCTTTTCTGCAAAACTCAAAAACAAGGAAAACAGAAACTGGCACTGGGCTCTAGGTTAATATGTTAGTCCCAAAAATCATATAAAACATCCTAGATTTTTAATATAATAGCATGGAACAATAAAGAATTATAGATACGTTGGAGACGTATCAAGCATCCCCAAGCTTAATTCCTGCTCGTCCTCGAGTAGGTAAATGATAAAAACAGAATTTTTGATGTGGAATGCTACCTAACATATTTATCCATGTAATTCTCTTTATTGTGGCAAGAATATTCAGATCCATAAGACTCAAGAAAAAAGTTTAATATTGACATAAAAATAATAATACTTCAAGCATACTAACCAAGAAATTATGTCTTCTCAAAATAACATGGCCAAACAAAGCTATCCCTACAAAATCAAAGTCTGGCTATGCTCTATCTTCATCACACAAAATATTTAAATCATGCAGAACTCTGATGACAAGCCAAGCAATTGTTTCATACTTTTGATGTTCTCAAACTTTTTCAATCTTCACGCAATACATGAGCGTGAGCCATGGATATAGCACTATAGGTGGAATAGAATGGTGGTTGTGGAGAAGACAAAAAGGAGAAGATAGTCTCACATCAACTAGGCTTATCAACGGGCTATGGAGATGCCCATCAACAGATATCAATGTGAGTGAGTAGGGATTGCCATGCAACGGATGCACTAGAGCTATAAGTGTCTGAAAGCTCAACAAAAGAAACTAAGTGGGTGTGCATCCAACTTGCTTGCTCACGAAGACATAGGGAAATTTGAGGAAGCCCATCATTGGAATATACAAGCCAACTTCTATAATGTAAAATTCCCACTAGTTTATGAAAGTGACCACATAGGAGACTCTCTATCATGAAGATCATGGTGCTACTTTGAAACACAAGTGTGGAAAAAGGATAGTAACATTGTCCCTTCTCTCTTTTTATCTCATTTTTTATTTTGGCCTTTTTTTCTTTCTTTTGGCCTCTTTTAATTTTTTTCGTCCGGAGTCTTATCCCGACTTGTGGGGGAATCATAGTCTCCATCATCCTTTCTTCACTGGGACAATGCTTTAATAATGATGATCATCACACTCCTTCTTACTTACAACTCAAGAATTACAACTCGATACTTAGAACAAAATATGACTCTATGTGAATGCCTCTGGCGGTGTACCGGGATATGCAATGAATCAAGAGTGACATGTATGAAAAAATTATGAACAGTGGCTTTGCCACAAATACGATGTCAACTACATGATCATGCATGGCAATATGACAATGATGAAGCGTGTCATAACAAACGGAACGGTGGAAAGTTGCATGGCAATATATCTCGGAATGGCTATGGAACTGCCATAATAGGTAGGTATGGTGGCTGTTTTGAGGAAGGTATATGGTGGGTTTATGGTACTGGTGAAAGTTGCGCGGTACTAGAGAGGCTAGCAAAGGTGGAAGGGTGAGAGTGCGTATAATCCATGGACTCAACATTAGTCATAAATAACTCACATACTTATTGCAAAAATCTATTAGTTATCGAAACAAAGTACTACGCGCATGCTCCTAGGGGGATAGATTGGTAGGAAAAGACCATCGCTCGTCCCCGACCGCCACTCATAAGGAAGGCAATCAATAAATAAATCCTGCTCCGACTTCATCACATAACGGTTCACCATATGTGCATGCTACGGGAATCACAAACATTAACACAAGTATCTCTCAAATTCACAACTACTCAACTAGCATGACTCTAATATCACCATCTTCATATCTCAAAACAATCATCAAGTATCAAACTTCTCATAGTATTCGATGCACTCTATGTGAAAGTTTTTATTATATCCCTCTTGGATGCCTATCATATTAGGACTAAATTCATAACCAAAGAAACTAACATGCTGTTCTAAAGACTCTCAAAATAATATAAGTGAATCATGAGAGTTCATCCATTTCTTCAAAATAAAACCACCGCCGTGCTCTAAAAGGATATAAGTGAAGCACTAGAGCAAATGACAAACTGCTCCAAAAGATATAAGTGAAGATCAATGAGTAGTCGAATAGTTTTGCAACTATGTGAAGACTCTCTAACATTTAAGAATTTCAGATCTTGAGATATTATTCAAACATCAAGCAAAACAAAATAAAATTAAATGACGCTCCAAGCAAAACACATATCATGTGGTGAATAAAAATATAGCCTCAAGTAATGTTACCGATGAACGAAGATGAAAGAGGGGATGCCTTCCGGGGCATCCCAAAGCTTAGGGTCTTGGTTGTCCTTGAATATTACCTTGGGGTGCCTTGGGAATCCCCAATCTTAGGCTCTTGCCACTCCTTGTTCCATAGTCCATCGAATCTTTACCCAAAACTTGAAAACTTCACAACACAAAACTTAACAGAAAACTCGTAAGCTCCATTAGTATAAGAAAATAAATCACCACTTAGGTACTGTTGTGAACTCATTATAAATTAATATTGGTGTAATACCTACTGTATTACCACTCATCTATGGTTCATACCCTCCGATACTACTCATAGATTCATCAAAATAAGCAAACAACACATAGAAAGCAGAATCTGTCAAAAACAGAACAGTCTGTAGTAATCTGGATCAAACGTATACTTATGGAACCCCAAAAATTCTAAAATAAATTTCTGGACATGAGGAATTTATCTATTAATCATCTGCAAGAAGAATTAACTAAATAGCACTCTCCAGTAAAAAAAATGGCAGCAAATCTCATGAGCGCTAAAGTTTCTGTTTTTACAACAAGATCGCAAAGACTTTCCCCAAGTCTTCCCAAAGGTTCTACTTGGCACAAACACTAATTAAAACATAAAACCACATCTAAGCAGAGGCTATATAGATTATTTATTGCTAAACAGTAGCAAAAAGCAAGGAACAAAAATAAAATCGGTTTGCCTCCCAACAAGCGCTAACGTTTAACGCCCCTAGCTAGGCATGATGATTTCAATGATGCTCACATAAAAGATAAGAATTGAAACATAAAGAGAGCATCATGAAGAATATGAATAGCACATTTAAGTCTAACCCACTTCCTATGCATAGGGATTTTGTGATTAAACAATTTATGGGAACAATAATCAACTAGCATAGGAAGGCAAAACAAGCATAACTTCAAAACTTTAAGCACATAGAGAGGAAACTTGATATTATTGCAATTCCTACAAGCATATAATCCTCCCTCATAATAATTTTCAGTAGCATCATGAATGAATTCAACAATATAACTATCACATAAAGCATTCTTTTCATGATCTACAATCATGCAAAGTAGACACTCTTCCAAAATAGTGGGATTAACATTCACTAAAGTCATGACCTCTCCAAACCCACTTTCATAATTGTCATAATAAGATTCAACACCCTCCAAAATAGTGGGATCATTACTTCCTAAAGTTTACACTCTTCCAAACCCACTTTCATAAATATAACCATCATACATAGGAGGCATGCTATCATCATAATAAATTTGCTCATCAAAACTTGGGAGACTAAAAATATCATCTTCATTAAACGTAGCATCCCCAAGATTGGGACAAACATTAATTGCAGCAAATACATTCTCAAACATGTCATTTTCATCAAACATAACATCCCCAAGCTTGGGCCTTTTCATATCATAAGCATAACCACTCTCATCATTAATAGTATGGATAGCACCAATAGTATAGCAATTATCATCATCACAATGAGTAATAGGGGCAACATCATTTGGGAGGAATACTGATACATCTCCGTCGTATCTATAATTTTTTATTGTTCCATGCCAATATTATACAACTTTTATATACGTTTGGCAACATTTTATACTATTTTTGGGACTAACATATTGATCCAGTGCACAGTGAGTTCCTGTTTGTTGCATGTTTTTTGTTTCGCGGAAAATCCATATCAAACGGAGTCCAAACGGGATAAAAACTGACAGAGATTTTTTTTGGAATATATGTGATTTTTGGGAAGAAGAATCAACACGAGACGATGCCCGAGGGGGTCATGAGGCAGGGGGGCGCATCCTGGGCCCTCATGGCCACCCCGTAAGGCGGTTGGTGCCCTTCTTTCGCCGCAAGAAATCTAATATCCGGATAAAAACCGTGTCCAAAGTTCAGCCCAATCGGAGTTACAGATCTCCAGGAATTTAAGAAACGGTGAAAGGGCAGAATGAAAAACACAAAAACAGAGAGAGACAGAGTGACAGATCCAATCTCAGAGGGGCTCTCGCCCCTCCCATGCCATGGAGGCCATGGACCAGAGGGGAAATCCTTCTCCCATCTAGGGAGAAGGTCAAGGAAGAAGAAGAAGGAGGGAGGCTCTCCCCCCTCTCTTTCGGTGGCGCCGGAACGCCGTCGGGGCCATCATCATCACCGCAATCTACACCAACAACTTCACCGCCATCATCACCAACTCCCCCACTCTATGCAGCAGTGTAACCCCTCTTTTACCCGCTGTAATCTCTACTTAAACATGATGCTCAACGCTATATATTATTTCCCAATGATGTATGGCTATCCTATGATGTTTGAGTAGATCTGTTTTGTCCTATGGGTTAATTGATGATCGTGATTGTTTTGAGTTGCATGTTTTATTATTGGTGTTGTCCTATGGTGTTCTCCGTGTCGCGCAAGCATGAGGGATCCCCGCTGTAGGGTTTGCAATATGTTCATGATTTGCTTATGGTGGGTGGCGTGAGTGATAGAAACACAGACCCGAGTAAGTAGGTTGTTTGGGTATGGGAATAAAGAGAACTTTATGCCTTATAATGCTATGGTTGGGTTTTACCTTAATGATCTTTAGTAGTTGCGGATGCTTGCTAGAGTTCCAATCATAAGTGCATATGATCCAAGAAGAGAAAGTATGTTAGCTTATGCCTCTCCCTCAAATAAAATTGCAATAATGATTACCGGTCTAGTTATCGATTGCCTAGGGACAAATAACTTTCTTGTGTGACAACAAGCTCTCTACTAAAACTAACTTAGTTGTGTCTTCATCTAAACAGCCCCTGCTTTTTTACGCGCTCTTTATTATCTTGCAAACCTATCCAACAACATCTACAAAGTACTTCTAGTTTCATACTTGTTCTAGGTAAAGCGAACATTAAGCGTGCGTAGAGTTGTATCGGTGGTCAATAGAACTTGAGGGAATATTTGTTCTACCTTTAGCTCCTCGTTGGGTTCGACACTCTTACTTATCGAAATAGGCTACAATTGATCCCCTATACTTGTGGGTTATCAAGACCTTTTTCTGGCGCCGTTGCCGGGGAGTTATAGCATGGGGTGAATATTCTCGTGTGTGCTTGTTTGCTTTATCACTAAGAAATTTTTATTTGATGTTCTTAGTTGTTTTCTATCTTTAGTTATGGGTAGTAAATGCAAAATACCAAAAAAATTAGTTGTACCTACTGAACCAATGGTTGAAGAACCACTCAAAATCTATCACACTACTGAAGCTTTTTACTTGGATCATCTTCGATCCCTGTGTGCTCGTGCTGAAGCCCAACTAGCTTAGTTGAGGGTAAATCTTTATATGAACATGCTTGTTATGTGCAACACCACTTATCTCAGAAAGGGAAACTTTTACTGCATCAAATTCATCGTTTGCAATGCTATGCTTGGAATTTATGTGAAGTATATGATGTTACTTGTTGTTATGAAAACCCTAAGAAACACCTTCCCTACCAATGTGAGTTTAGTGATAATGGAATCGTATCTTCGTATGCTAAGGGCGTTTATAATTACTATGATGTTCAACAAATTGAAGAATTTGTTGCTTTTAAGGGTGCTTATGAAATTCACTACTAGGAAAAGGCCTACTAATGGCGCACCAGTTTTGCCTACTAATGGCGCATCACTGGTGCGCCATTAGTATCACGCCACTAGTATTTTTTACTAATGGTGCACCATTGGTGCGCCATTAGTATCTGGTATAATAATGGCACACCATCCAGTGCGCCATTAGTATATAACACCATGTGCCATTAGTGTGCCTCCCAGGGGCCATATTTAACCATGTGCTTTGGCACACTAATGGCGCACTGCGGATAGATGCGCCATTAGTATACTTGGCATACTAATGGCGCACTCTGTCTTGATGCGCCATTAGTATCCTTTGGCATACTAATGGCGCACCTTGTGGTGATGTGCCATTAGTATGAATATTTGTTTTTTTACTTTTCTGATTTTTGCACAGGTTACAAAATATATTATTTGACAGAATATAGACAGTAGCACACAGCACTAGCAGATTCATTGAATACAATAGAAGATTAGTCTCCGAATACAATTCATCATATTAGTCTTCGAATTCAAAAGACCGAACAAAGATAAAACATTACAAGTCTCGAGACCGCGAGTATCGAGTTTGTATTCACATTACAAGTCGATATCAATCATCTAAACTACCATCACATAGAAGAGAGCTGCGGTCATCACGATGAGCATCATCGCGATCAAACTGGTCTTCATCTGGTTCCTCCAACGCTCCCTCCTCTCTCCCGCTAGATAGCGGGCATATCTAGATTCGGCCTCCGCACTAGTGGTGTACCCTTTGTAACTATTACCGCTGAAACGGTGAACCTTTCTCCGACACTCCTCCTAGTCGTTGTAGACTCCGGGAACCTTACCCTTGTACACGACATACGACGGCATCTCTATGCACAAGCCAAACAACAGATAATACATACATAAGCAATATATAAGTATGCAACAAAAGGATCAGAAGAGAAAAGCAAGACATTAATAGCACGATTCATGGTCCTACTAATAAATAGCATCGATTACATCTAAGTTGAACGACTGTCCAAACCAAAGAGACATACAATTCATTAAAGTTTAATTACAACATGAGCCAATCAATGCTTCAGAACTACACATCACTACTTTCGACTCGACTCATGGACAGGAGCATGGATGAAGCCGCCGTCTGTCGTGATGGTCATGAAATCGCGGGCGTTGTCAGCCTGCATTTGTAGCATTCCGACTATCTCAGTGTTGGACGGTTGATATCTGAGGAAGAACTGCCCCGAGGTATGAAGGACATCTTGATGGATGATGTTCGCAAACTCCGATTGGATGCGAAAGAATTCTTGTCTGATGTCCGCGTCCTGGATTGCCGACAAGCTCGCGACCCAATCTTTGAGATTATTTGGTAGCAGAAGGTGATGATGGTCCCTTACGATCGCCCGCATGTGATGGAGGGCGTAGTAGGCATCCTTCTGACCGCCAGGTGGCTGCTTGACGCTGCAGAACATCGTATTGTGGGCGAACACGTGCTTGCCGTACTTACGAACTGCCCTGATGAAGGTGCCTCCAGATTTGGCGTAGCCAAAGAGAACATCATCAAGAACTTTCTTGATATTTGTGTAGTCTATCTTGGAGTTACGGTTCGGGTCGAAATACGTGTCCATGGAATATTTCGGGCTTAAGAGGATGAGTGTGCAATGTGTGTCACTGCACAAAACACGGAATGTTAGAAAAAAAGAACAATCAAAATCTAAGAAATCATATGTTACGGGGCGGTTAAGGGATGACTTACTCGGGAAAGTAAGGCATAAGGAAGTTATCCTTATCTGGGTTTGCCAGAATGACGTCTTCGAGGTGCGAACTCACGACTTGGCGGTCCCCAGCGCTGCTCAAGAGCTTGGCACGCATGTAGAAGGGGTCGACGATCACGATGTCCGGGGTCTTGTCTCTAATGATCTGCATCTCCATACTCAGCGAAAACAGCCGAACGAAGGTGTAGTGCAGCGGATGAAGTTTGAACAGAGAAAAGATGTCATCAAACCGCAGGATGATCGTACCCCCGATGGCGCCATCCACAAAGCCCTTGCCCTCTGGCACCTTGGCCATGAAAACCGGGTATGCCACATCATTCTCTCTGAGATGCCGCTTCTCCAAAGAAGGAACACTGTCGTGCAGACTCCGCATAGCACCGATTGCAGCCCTGAGCATATTTGTCGGTAGCATCGCCCTACCCGCCACATGCACCCTCCTCGAGATATCCTTAGGTGAAGGTGGCCCGTCCTGAGCACGGATCATACTCGGTGCCGGCTGGCTCGCACCGGCGGCCTTTTTAGTCGGCCGTTTCCGGCCCTTCTTCTTGATATGCTATAATGGGACCGAGTTCTGCTCACAGACCGCCTTCTTGAGCGTGTTGGGGCTGATAATATTTGGCACCTCCACTATCTGAGGCTCGGTGAAGGCGGCATCTGGAGGCGTCTCCTGAGAACTGAACGCCAGACGACGCCTGTTGCAATTGGGTTTCTCCGCCGTACCAGCTAGATCGCGGTCGTCTTGTTTGGGTTCTTGAGAAGGAGGCCCGCAGAACTCGTCACCGTACCCATGTTCGGCAAAGTACTTATCGACGTTGGCAAATGTACCATCGTCATTGTCGTCGTTGTCCGGATCCTGTGCCATATGCATGTCCGGATCCTGTGCCATAGGGATGTCCGGCATGTCCGGTAGCGTTGCGGCGTTATTGCCATGGCTTGGCACTGGCACGACTGGCGGTCTTGTCTGTGGGGTGGTGTCCCCCGCCCCCAAACGAATCTGGCTCTTCGGCCAAATCAGGGGCCAGCTTACGCAGGCGCTGAGGGTCATCTCATCTTCTTCGTCGGCCCCAGCGGGTCGAATCGGAGGTAACAGCTCGTCGTAGCCTGGCAGCACCCGAACCACTTCAACCCTATACATTGTGGGTGGCATCGGATTACCGTGGAACACGGGGTTGCCCGGTTGAACGATTCTGCCTTTGGTGACATCGACCAACTCGCCGCCCACGAAGTGCAGGAGAGTGCAAGGAACTTTGGCGGCACCTTGCGAAAACATGTAGGGCATCAGGGATGCCCAGTCAAAGGCAAGGAGATGAAGTCCTCGGTCGAGAGGCTTAGCCACCGTGATGCCGTCGAGCTCGGCTAATGTCGAGGCACCGCCAACGGCGGGCGTGCAACTGACGGAGGGGCCGCTTGCTGGCGAGGTGCCGGCCGGCGTACACCCGGGTGCATTAAGCTCCAATGCCGGCGTCGGAGACACCAATACCGCCACCGCCGGAGACACCAATGGCGCCGCCGCCGTAGACACCAATACCGCCGCCGCCGGAGACACCAATGGCGCCGCCTACGCGTTGTGTGAGTTGCTGGCCGTGAAGCTGGGAATCAGGGGCGGCCCCTGTTGGCCACCCGCAATCCACGTCGTTATCCCATGAATCAAGATAGGCATAATGCCGGTAAGCTTCGATCCCAGTTGTTGTTGCACTTGCTCTTGGACCATCTCCGGAATCCGCGCCACTTGCGCCTTGAGTGCTTCAACCTCGCACGACTGGCTTTCCGAGCTGGTGTTTTTCTCCTTTCGCCCACCAGCGCCATAGTATGATGACCATTTTGTGGACAAGCCTTTGCCGGCCACACGACCAGCTGACGTCGGCTTATTGAGCTTATCCATGTTTTTCATTACGTTCAATTCCCTATTCAAAGGGGTGTCGAAAGGGGAGCTCTGAGATGACCCCGCGCTACTGCTTTCTTTGTCCTGCGGAAGGAATGTGAACCATTTAGAAACATTGGGGATTAATTAGAATGCAACCATATGGAGCTAATTACGCGGGGGTGTATTCCTTACCAGAACAAGCTCAAGCTCCTTGGTCTTCAGATCTGTGGTAAGCTCCTTTGTTACCGGGTCCTCCTTGTACCGGGCCCTGAGAAAGTTCCTGGTCTGCTTGTCACTGTATTTCTCGAAGCGGGGCGGTAGGCCTTGCTCGGCACGCTCCACGTCCTCCTTGTCCCATACAGGCTCTGCCACTCTGTAACCGCCGGGACCGAGTTGGTGGACCCCTATGTTCAACTGCCGCATTTCTTTCCCCCACTGACTTGATTCGGAGGTTGCGGGGCTCTCGCACTTTATCTTGAACTCCTTGTAGTCATCTTCACTCATCAAAGGATATTTTGCCTTGATCTTCTCATAACTATCACCTTTGTCAATCATTGCCTTCACCGTGCTTTTCCAAGTAGACAGGGCCGTGCTCATCGTCGTGAGGGCGGCACCATTCACTTTATTACCCGAGAGGCATGTGTTTGCAAACTCAGCGGGAAACTTGTATTGTTCGTGCAGCTTCGTGAAGAGGAGGCTACGCAAATTCCCTCGGTCCTTATGCCTTAGGTTCTCGGTGTTGATCGAGGCGGTGCTCCGGAGAATGCACCTGAGCTGAATCGAGTACCCCTTGACTACGTGTTTGGGCGCCGTCGGATGCCCGTCGGAGTTCACTTCAGTAAATTCCTCCCTGACGGTGCCGAGCCTGTTCGGGCGCCGGTCCTTCCGTTGCCTCTTCGGTTGGCTGCCATCTGTGCGTGTGCCGCCATCATCAGTGGTGGCATCCGCGGCGCCATCATCAGTGGTTTCATCCCCGACGCCACTAGGGGTTGTGTAGTCAGGATCGGTGTCTTCCGCGGCGTCCTCATAGCGGTGAGATTCTTCCTCCAACTCCTGGGATAGCTCCCAGAATTGCTTGCCGCCCGAACCGCCGGCCTCATCGTTGTGGGCCATGTTTCGCTCTAAATAGGAAAAAAGTTTGGTCAAAAAGTTGGTTATTGTCAAGGAACAAGATCATGGTCTCATCATTTAGGGTTTGTCGACACCGAGGCATCCTAAAAGCTAAGCTTTTATCATTTAGGGTTTGTCGACGCCGAGGCACCCTAAAAGCCTAAGCGTACATCATTTAGGTTCTCATCGACACCGAGGCACCCTAAAAGCCAATGTTTCATCATTTAGGGTTTGTCGACGCCGAGGCACCCTAAATGCTAAGTTTTCATCATTTAGGGTTTATCGATGCCGAGGCACCCTAGGTTGGGCTTAATCACTTGGCACTAATCAGTTGGCTCTATTGCCACCTATGTTGGGTTTATCATCTAGGGTTTATCTATGCTGAGGAGAATTTCTAAGTTGGGCCTAATCACTTGGCTCTATTGCCACCTATGGTTTAATGCAGCAAGAATAAAGGGGCAGTTGATCCTACTTAATTAAGTACTAAGATACCTCGGCCCATGCATTAGTAGCAAGTACCTCATATGTCCTATTTTTAGCAAAGTCATGCTAAAATTCACGGAAAATTTCAGCATGACCTTTGCTGAAAATAGGACATATGGAGTACCCAAATTTGCCGGAACGGAAGTTAATCGACATTCCGGCAAACTCAAGGGCCTCTCGGGGTACCTGCAAAATCATCATGACACGAAGGGCCTCTCAAGGGCCTCAAGCAGCAGCGGCGTCTCCCAGGACCCCATTTTTTTGCTAAATTTCTTTGAGCAACAATCAGAGCAGAAAATTCAGCACCACAATGTGCCTCTACTTTCATATGGATGAAAAGGCCACAGACCATATGGTCCTCTGCTTGCATATGGACAAAAATCAGCTCAACTTATGTGAGCTTCCATTCCAGATCTAATAGGTCACCCAACAAAAATTATAAGTCCTCACACCATATATATTTTATCACATTATAAGTCCTCACACCATCAACTATGAAAAAATCTGAGAGTATAAGTCTGGTTACATTCACCCAAGTCCAAACGTAAAATTCTGTCCAACATAGTACAACCCACTTTGATAATTTCATAGGATTTAATATACCGAACGAAACCTGACAAGTGATATGTGTTTTAAGTATCTACAGAACTAACTAGCAGCAGGTGTGCAATGACAAAATTCTGGAGTTATGCTATGCAATCTACAATGTAGTCTAAGGGGAACTAACTAGCAGCAGCTCATCTAGAACACATGTGAGTACTTCAATGGAAATAACAACATCAGGAAGAAAAGAAGGAACATTGTCCCACAGTAGCAACAGCAGGTGTTCAATTAGTCAAGCAGCAGGAACACACAAGCAAAGCATGTGTTCATTTAGTGAAGCAGTTGGTGTGACTGTACAAATTACTCTACTGATACATGATACATGTGTCATGTGCATTGATCACTATAGCCTTGTTCTCTGACCAAACATCTTCATCTCACTACATGGACAGCGCAGTGTATTGTTATGTCCACTCACAGACCAAAAAATTGCAACCAATAACGAACAAATGCCTAACAGTTCCATGGAGCTACTGGATTAAGTGAGAGCTATATGCGGGTTTTTTTAAAACAAGTGAGAACTCCTACATGCTTGCCAGGCCATGAAAAAAATGAGTGATGTTTCCATAATTATTTCTTAGAGTGAATACAGTATGTTCTCCAAAACTCAGCAAACAATATGCAGATCGTTCTTAGTGTCTCTTGCTTTTCTGATAACCAAATAGCCACTAATAATATGCCATTGGGATCATCATCGCTTGAAATCATTTGTCTGGAAACAAAGGAATGTATAAACTGAATTTGCAGAATAATAAAGACAGATATGAGTTGCTGCAGTTGTGGTTCTGTGTCATTGATGTCCTAGGAGTTTTCTCAAATTTTACTAGCTCAAGTGTGATGCTATTTCCTATTTACCTATGTGTGCCACAGTTACGTTGTTACATAATTACCCTTTCATAAACTAAGCAATTAACATGAGCACATAGTTACATACTAGTATGTTTCACACAAAAGCAAACAAATCTCCTGGAATGTGTCATGAAATTGAGTTTTAACCAACTGCCATATATAATTTTGCTATTAAGCACAGATCATTTTTGTCCGGGTTTCTTTTCCAGAAGAAGTATAAATCTACTCCTAAACAAACAAGGCCGGCCCTGTGGCGACTTGGATAACAGCTAGCTACACTGACAGAGAGGAAGACGAAATCAAAGGGGGGAGGGGAACCGGTGCAGCTCACCGAGAGGAAGATGATGGCGAGCTCGTGCGGGGCCGGGGTTGACAAGGTGACGCGGATCGACGGTGAGGCCGCGGTGGCCGGAGGTGGAAGAAGACCTCGATCCGCACGATGCAGAGTCGTCGAGCTCGAACGGCTGGCCGTAGATGACGTAGAATGACACTGCAGAGCTCCTGGACTCCTTGGTGGGGTGCAGGGACGACGGTGGTCACGGGGACGATGCGGTGACGGGGACGACCTAGTCGGGTGAATCAGCGCGAGGGGAGGGGAAGTGGGGAGGTGCTAGGGTGTGGAGCGGGCGCAGGGGTCGTCGGAACGGGCGCGGGGGAGCCGGAGCG
>NC_041392.1:638478217-638544549 GCF_002162155.2 Triticum dicoccoides
GAGGGTCGGCGGCGGCGGTGGAGCGGGCCGGGGGAGTGGTGGGTCGTCGGCGGCGGTGGAGCGGGGGAGGGTGCGGGGGACCGGGTGCTCGTCGGCGGCGGTGGAGGGGGATCGAGATCGAGTGTCCTCATGAATTCAAAAAGTGCCCATGAAATTTAAAAATATTCATGATATCAAAAAGTGCCCATGAAATACAATCGAGAAATGAAGACTACGATTTAAATACAATCGATCTTAGCTAGCTATCTGTTCACAATCTTCTTGCCCTTCTTTTTCGCAATTGGAGTACTTCTGTGGAACGGACATCCTTTAGGTAGGGTGGTCCTGCATCTTCTTGTGGTGTGTGCTGCTACTTCATCGTCGTCGTCATGTTCGATCTTCGGGTCGCCGTACTTGTCGAAGTCTTGCTCATTGGCTACTCCATCCATTATGATGATGTTCCTTTTGCCTCTCCTCACAACAACACGACTGGGCTTTGACGGGTCGGTAATGAAGAAGCATTGGTCCACTTGGGAAGCCAGTACCCATGGCTCATTTTTTGCGGTGATGTTTGCGCCCGCGGTCTTGGATTTGGCTTCGGGTATAACCATGGTGGTGAAATACCGGTCTTCTTTTAGGATGCTCTTGGCCCATCTGACACGGAACATCGGGACCTTCTCTCCAGCGTAGCTCAGCTCCCAGATCTCCTTGATCCTTCCGTAGTATCTATCCTTGTCGTTACCGGTGTAGGATTCCATCGCTACCCCGGAGTTCTAATAACCATCGCTCTTCATGTCCTTGTCCTCAGTGTAGAATGTGTAGCCGTTGATATCGTACGCCTCATAGGTCATCAGGTTGTGCTCGGCGCCCTGTGACAAGGCGAATATGAGTTGTTCTTCCGCGGAAGAATCCTCATGTAAAGGGTACGACAGAAGCTTCTGCTTGAACCAACACGTGAAACATGAGTTGTGCTCTTTGATTATATCTCCGTCCGTCCTCTGTTGGCCTCGGTCATTATACGTCTTCTCAATAAAGGTTTTGTGCTCTACCACCCAAGGATCGACCACATCTATGTGTTGTAGCGCGACTAGGTTTGCTCTTTCAAAGTCGGCGAGTCGACCCTCGAAGTCGACATGCATTTCGCAGCGACCCTCACGGTGACCCCATCCAGCGAGCCTGCTGAGGTGCCTGTTGACGAGAAGACCAACGGGGTTCTCGATGCCTAGATAATTCATGCAGTAGGAGATGCACTCTTCGGTTAGAAATCCCCTGGCTATACTTCCCTTTGGACGTGACATGTTGCGAACGTATCCTTTGATGACACCATTCATCCTTTCGAACGGCATCATGCTGTGCAGGAACGTCGGCCCGAGTTGGATGATATCCTCCATGATGTGGACCAGCAGATGCACCATAACATCGAAGAATGCGGGCGGGAAGTACATCTCATGCTCGCATAGTATCACCATGATCTCTTCCTGTAGCCTTCTGAGTTACCTCACGCCAATCGACTTCCGAGAGATGACATCAAAAAAGTTGCATAGGCCAAATAGCGTTTCACAGACGTGCGCATCCATGATCCCACAGATTGCAACTGGAAGTATCTGCGTCATCAGCACGTGACAGTCGTGAGACTTCATCCCGCTGAACTTCTGCTTCACTGGGTCTAGGTATCTGCTTATCTTCCATGCGTAATCGTAAGGAAGTTTTACTCCTACGAGGCAGGTGAAAAACTACTCGATCTCCTCCTGACTTAGAGTGAAGCACGCGGGAGGGTAGTCACTTCCGGTCTTCTTGGCCTTTTTGCCTTTGCGACGAGTTTCTGTGTCCTGCTTCGCCTCATCATCATTATCATCATTAGCGTGAAGCTCCTGCCTGATGCCTATCGATTTCAAGTCTGCCCTTGCTTTCGGCCCATCTTTGGTCCTCTCTGGCATGTTGAGCAGGGTACCAAGCAGACTCTCGCACACATTCTTCGTGATATGCATGGCATCAAGGCTGTGAGGCACACGGTGGATCTTCCAGTACGACAAGTCCCAGAAAACAGACCTCGTTTTCCATACCTTCAGCAGCGGCTCTGGCGCCTTTCGCTTCTTTCCCGGCTCTGGCGCCTTTTGCTTCTTTCCCGGCAGTGGGCAATCTTTCCAATTTTTCAACAGCTCGTCTATTTCCTCGCCGCTCCTCATATGCGGGCGTTTTCTGGGTTCGGTTTCACCATCGAACAGATCCTTGCGTTTCCTCCATGGGTCATCATCGCGAAGCCACCTTCGATGTCCCATGAACACGGTTTTCGAAGATCCAGGATCTCTATCTAGCTGGCGGTACATTGTGTCATCCATGCACCTTACGCATCCAGAAAATCCGTGGACTACCTGCCCCGCGAGATATCCGTATCCGAGATAGTCGTGCACCGTCGTGAGCAGTGCGGCTCTCATAGGGAAATATTCTTTCTCTGCGGTGTCCCATGTATTGGCTGGCGTTTTCCACAGCGTGTCTAGCTCCTCTTTCAGCAGCCCCAGATACAGATTGATGTCGTTCCCTGGTTGTTTCGGCCCTTCAATTAGCATACTCATGTGAATGTACTTCCTCTTCATGCACAACCAGGGGGGAAGGTTGTACATCCACACAAACACAGGCCATGTGCTATGTGTGCTTCTCTGGCTGCCAAACGGATTGACTCCATCGGTGCTCGCGCCCACCACGATGTTCCTTGGATCCTTCCCAAATTCTAGGTATTCGAACTTCAACGCCTGCCACTGGCTCGCATCCTTAGGGTGACTCAGCATCTTGTCTTTTTTATTTATCTCCGGATCATTTTCGTCATCTTCCCGCTTCTTCTCCTCCCTATCCGCGTGCCAACGCAGGAGCTTTGCTACCTTAGGGTCCGCGAAATACCGCTGCAGACGAGGAGTGATCGGAAAGTACCACACCGATTTTCGAGGAGCTTTCTTCCTCTTCTTGTATCGAGTGACGCCGCACACCGGACATATGGTGGACTCCGCGTGCTCGTCCCAATAAATGATGCAATTGTTCATGCACACATGGTATTTCACGTGCGGTAAATCCAGAGGACACACGATTTTCTTCGCCTCCTCCAAACTGGTCAGGCACTTGTTCCCCTTGGGAAGACGTTCGTGCCAGAATGACATGTTCTCGTCGAAGCATGCGTCGGTCATTTTGTGTTTTACCTTCATCTCTAGAGCCATGAGCGTTACTTTCAGGCGGGTATCCTCGGGCCTGCATCCTTCATACAATGGAGTAACCGCGTCTATCTCCAGTTGATCCAGCTTGGCTTTCTCTCGGGCGGCAGCTCTTGCGTTATCCGTCTGCTTGAGAAGCAGCTCTTGAATATGAGGATCCTGCACCCAGCCTCCATCGTCGTCTGCTCCGGCATCTTCATCTTCATGATCATGCCCTTCGTCTTGATCTTCCTCATCATCATGTACGACATCTTCTACATGATGACTGTGTACAGCATCACCGTCGTGATCATGTCCTGGAGATTCTTCGTCTTCTCGCCCGCCCTCGCCGCGGTGGTACTTGTCTTGTTGCCCTTCCTCATTTCTTGCCCGGCCCCCATGGACGTCTTCATAGTCATCTTCATCACCTTGCCACCGATAGCCATCCATGAAACCATGCAAGAGCAGGTGGTCCCGCACCTGCCTGGAATCCGGGTCCGCAATAAGGCTCTTCAGCTTGCATCTTCGACACGGACATCTTATCTCCGTCTCGTTCTTTTGAAGCATCTCGGCCTTTGTGGAGCTCAAAAACCTATTCACGATGCCTTCGGTCATCGTGCGGACCATGGTCGCCTACGGGGTAGAGCAAAATGATATTTTAGAACCAAGAACAAATTTGGCATGACCTTCCCTAAAAATAGGACCAGAAAGAATGCATAGTGCCAAAATTCTCGCCGAAACGGAAATGAATCAACATTCCGGCAAAATATTGGCAACTATCGCATTTCAAATACCGGTACCTGCAAACACAAACATATATGCAACACCACAAACACATGCAACACCACAAACATACATAGATCTAGCTAGGCCACAAAAAGTGCATGTGCACATTGTTGGAGCGAGCTAGGGAGAAAAAAAGTAGATCTACATCATGAAGACAGCTTTCCCCTTACTTACCTATCAAAAAAAGGTAATTTCACCACTTAATTTTGATGAATCTATGGTGGAAATGAGGTGAGGAGAAGGAGGCAGCCGAAAGCTTGGAGAAGGAGGTGGAGGGAATGAAGTGGGGAAAGTGAGTGGGTAGGTGTGGGGCTGTCCAAAATATCTTGTTGGGGTCCCAGGTTACTAATGGCGCACCACCTGCAAATGCGCCATTAGTAGCCCTGGTTACTAATGGCGCACCTGCAGGTGGTGAGCCATTAGTAGTTTTGCAAAAAAGTAAAAATATATATATATATATATATACTAATGGCGCACTTTTACAGGGTGCGCCATTAGTAGTTTAAACTAGTAATGGTGCACGGTGAGGCGGTGCGCCATTAGTAGTTTTGCAAAAAAAAATAGTACTAGCGCACTCCATGTCTGGTGCGCCATTACTAGTTAGAACTAGTAATGGCGCACTTCGGTAGGATGCGCCATTAGTATGTATGTAAAAATAAAAAAAATTATCACTAGTGGCCCACCTATTTTCTGGTGCGCCATGAGTGTCTTCCACACTAATGGCGCATCACCAACTGGTGCGCCATTAGTATATAGTAGTGGCGCACTACTTCCCTGGTGCGCCATTAGTGTCAATCCTATCTATAGCCCTTTTCCTAGTAGTGATTGCTTCTTTGATTGAAAAGTATGATGCTACTCTTTACAAATCTGAAAATTTTGCCATACTTAAATATTGTTATGATAATTATGCTTCTAATGCCTATGTTAAACCGTATATTGAGGACTCCTCCGCTGTACGAGAAGAGACTAATATTTTGCAGGAAAGAAGAAATTGATGAAACTGTGAGCTCATTGGATGAAAAAGATGATGAGGAGAGCGAAGAACAAAAGGAGGAATAGCGGATTAGCTACCTGTGCCCACCTTCTAATGAAAGTAACTCTTCAACTCATACATTGTTTAATTTCCCTTCGTGTTATCGGAGGATGAATGTTATGATGATTGATATGATCTCGTTGATTCTTTTGAAATATCCCTTTTTGATGATGCTTGCTATGCTTGTGGCCAAGATGCCAATATGAATTATGCTTATGGAGATAAACTTGCTATAGTTCCTTATGTTAAACATGAAAGTGTTGCTATTGCACCCACGCATGATAGTCCTATTATCT
Source organism: Triticum dicoccoides (assembly GCF_002162155.2). Classification (NCBI taxonomy): domain Eukaryota; kingdom Viridiplantae; phylum Streptophyta; class Magnoliopsida; order Poales; family Poaceae; genus Triticum; species Triticum dicoccoides. Next base: position 638,483,491 of record NC_041392.1, read on the forward strand.
TTTTGAATTCAACTGACTACACTATATCGGAGAAGTTTGCACTTATTAAGGATTATATTGATGGGTTGCCTTTTACCGTTGCACATGATGATTTTGATGAATATAATATTCATGTGCTTGCTGCTCCTACTTGCAATTATTATCAGAGAGGAACTATATCTCCACCTCTCTATGTTTCCAACATGATAAAATTGCAAGAAACTGTTTATACTATGCATTGGCTTTTACTTTGTGTGCATGAATTGTTCTTGTATGACATGCCGATGCATAGGAAGAGGGTTAGACTTCTTCATTACATGATATATGTTACTTTGTGCTCACCACTAAATTACAAATCATTGTTAATTAAAATTGGCTTTGATATACCTTGGGATCCGGGTGGATCCATTACTTGAGCACTATATGCCTAGCTTAATGGCTTTAAAGAAAGCGCTGCCAGGGAGACAACTCAGAAGTTTTAGAGAGTCATTTATTTCTGTTGAGTTCTTTCATATAGTTTAAAAACAAAAATAAAATAAAAAGGGGAACCCAAAACTTTTTAAAAAGGAAAGTGAAAGTGAGAGAGACAAGCATTGTTGAAGTGGGGGAGCTCCTTGAACTTTGTTCATGCTCACGAAAACTTTGTGAATCTTGATTATAGAAACTTTTCAACAAAAATAATTATCCCCTTGAACAATTCCATTGTATTATAAAAATAATGTGCCAAGGTTTGCCTTTAGGATGTTTTAGATTACTTGTTGGTTTGTGCGGTGCATGACAGAAACTTTGGTTGTAGTGTGCGATTTTACATTATTTACTGGAACGTCAAACGGTTATGAAACTTTTGCACTGTATTTCTATACAAATTTTTTATTTTTCCTAATTTTGGTAGAATTTTTGGAGTAACAAAAGTATGGTGAATGTTCAGATCACTACAGACTGTCATGTTTAAGACAGATTCTGTTTTTGATGCATAGTTTGCTTGTTTTGATGAAACTATCAATTTCTATTAGTGGATTAAGCCATGAAAAAGTTATATTACAGTAGCTACAATGCAAAAATAAAATATGAATTGGTTTGCAACAGTACTTAGAGTAGTGATTTGCTTTATTATACTAATGGATCTTACCGAGTTCTCTATTGAGTTTTGTGTGATTGAAGTTTTCATGTTTTGGGTGAGATCACGATGGATGAAGGAATAAGGAGTGGCAAGAGCCTAATCTTGGGGATGACCGAGGCACCCCAAGGAAATATTCAAGGACTCCCAAGCAACCAAGCTTGGGGATGCCCTGGAAGGCATCCTGAGGGAGTCTTGGATTAGGGGGTCTCCGGACAGGCGGACTATATCCTTTGGCCGGACTGTTGGACTATGAAGATACACGATTGAAGACTTCGTCCCGTGTCCGGATAGGACTCTCCTTGGCGTGGAAGGCAAGCTTGGCAATATGGATATGTAGATCTCCTCCCTTGTAACCAACTCTGTGTAACCCTAGCCCCCTCCGGTGTCTATATAAACCGGAGGGTTTAGTCCATAGGACAAGGACAATCATACCATAGGCTAGCTTCTAGGGTTTAGCCTCTACGATCTCATGGTAGATCAACTCTTATACTACTCATATCATCAAGATCAATCAAGCAGGATGTAGGTGTCGGTGTCCCGAACTGTGCGTCTAGGCCGGATGGTAACAGGAGGCAGGGGACACAATGTTTTACCCAGGTTCGGGCCCTCTTGATGGAGGTAAAACTCTACATCCTGCTTGATTGATATTGATGATATGGGTAGTACAAGAGTAGATATACCACGAGATCAAAGAGGCTAAACCCTAGAAGCTAGCCTATGGTATGATTGTTGTTCGTCCTACGGACTAAAACCCTCCGGTTTATATAGACACCGGAGAGGGCTAGGGTTACACAGAGTCGGTTACAATGGTAGGAGATGTACATATCCGTATAGCCAAGCTTGCCTTCCACGCCAAGGAAAGTCCCTTCCGGACATGGGACGAAGTCTTTAATCTTGTATCTTCATAGTCCAGGAGTCCGGCCAAAGGTATAGTCCAGCTATCCGGACACCCCCTAATCCAGGACTCCCTCCATAGCCCCTGAACTAGGCTTCAATGACGACGAGTCCGGCGCGCAGATTGTCTTCGGCATTGCAAGGAGGCTTCCTCCTCCAAGAACTTCATAGAAGATTTTGAATAGAAAGGTAGTGTCCGGCTCTGCAAAATAAGTTTCCACATATTGCCATAGAGAGAATAATATTTACACAAATCTTATCTGTTGACGTATTCCGTAGCGTGACATCACACCATGGCCAAGTCTTTATTCAAATCATTTTACTGTCCCACCTCAGCGCGTTTAGCGAGGCGATTCCCTTGGCACATCTTGTCAAAGCAGAGATCGTGTCCCCTTATTCCGGGATTCTCATCAATACAGGCGTGGGTAACCCAACCGCGCCATTGATTACGGCGCTTGGGAGATAAGCGAGTTTTACCAGGCTGGTGGGGACACATAGTCGCGTCCACGCATATAAGGGGATAAGGATCCACCTTTTCATCCACGCCTTCTTCCTCCTTTGCCTATCCATTTCCGCGCACTCGAGCTCTAGCGCCCAAGTCCGCACACCCCACCTCAACCTTCTCCAGCCATGTCTGGAGCGGGAGGCAAGTGGATGGTCTCCTCCGTCATGGAGGGACACATCAAAAAACTGAGGAAGGCCGGATACTTGTCTAATGACATCACGCACCGGCTTCCCGAAGAGGGGCAGCTCGTCCCCACCCCTAGGCCCCATGAGAGGGTGGTGTTCCTCCCCCATTTCCTCCGCGGACTGGGCTTCCCTCTCCACCCATTTGTCCGAGGGCTCATGTTCTACTATGGCCTGGATTTCCATGATCTGGCCGCGAACTTTGTCCTAAACATCTCGGCGTTTATCGTCGTGTGCGAGGCTTTCCTCTGCATCCGCCCCCATTTTGGCCTATGGCTCAAGACTTTCAATGTCAAGCCGAAGTTGGTGCACGGCACCTAGGCGGAGTGCGGAGGTGCCATGGTGGGCAAGATGCCCAACGTCCTATGGCTCGAGTGCTCCTTCGTGGAGACCCTAAAGGGGTGGCGATCGGAGTGGTTTTACATCACCGAGCCGCGCGACCCTGAATGGGTCGCAGCCCCCGAGTTCCGATCCGGACCCCCTACGCAGCTCACCTCCTAGAAAGAGACGGGCCTGTCATGGGGTAAAAGAGGAGAGCTGACCAGACTCCAAACATGCGTCCAAACCCTAGTGGACAAGAAGCTCAAACTTGTCAACGTAGTCCAGGTTATGCTCATCCGCCGGATCCTCCCGTGTCAACAACGGGCTTTCAACCTGTGGGAGTTCGACCCAGCACAACACTGAACTCTGAGCAGGCTCTTCGACACGATGTACGAAGATGCCTGGAAGGTGCTTTTCAAGGGCGCCGAGGCCCCCGCATCCGCTACCGAGGATCGCGGATTCAGCACGCAGCGTCACACTAGTGCAGTAAGCTGTTTTTACCTTTTACAGGGTATTAATTTTTCATAGTTTGACTCCATGCGGGATCTAAGCTCCCTTACCTTTGACAGGATTGGGAGGAGACATCCGGACAGATCAACTGTCTGGCTCCTTTGCCCGAAGGCCCAGCGGACGCTCGCTTGGCGAATCTGCTGGTTCCGGCACCCTATGTGGTGCCGGAGAAGAAGGCCAAGAAGAAGGCCACGGGGACTCGAAAGAGTGCCCGACGCCTAGCGGTGTCGGATTCATCATCCGACGACTCCAAGACGCACTCCTCCGTGAAGACGAGGAGGAGGAAGAACAGACCTCTCCCCCTCCAACGGGGGGAGAGAAGAAAAGGAAGGCCGCCCCAACTGGGGAGGCCGAAGGGTCCAAGAAGGGGAAGACCCTTCCTCCGGACTGCTCCACCAACGCCGACAACGGCGAAGAGGAGTGGCCGCATAGGGCCAAGCCCCTGGCGAGATCGTAAGTATTCGAACACCAGAGCAATTCATAGTGTTCCTTTCTTGCACAGCTCCTCCTTACACCGAATATGACTCTGCAGTCCGCCCAAGGCCGGGCTCGACGAGTCGTCGAGCGGCTCCCTGGATTCGTCGGATGTGAATTCGCTTCCGACGGCTACCTCCCCCCACCCTATGGACGACGCCGACGTGGCGTCCCAACAGGTTCCAAGCCGGGAGGAGGTGGTCCTGGAGGCGCCGCAAGGCGACCTCCCGGACTCCAGGCGTAAAGGGGATAGAACCCCCAAGGGCTCCAAGTCCGGCCTTGAGCCGGACACCGCGCCAGAACCTTCAACGGTTCCGAACTCCGGTAGGCAGCCTCCTTCCAAGAGGAGCAAGCCTACCGAGCCGGTGACCTTCGTCCAACCGGAGGCACCGGACAATTTGCTGGAGGTGCTTAACGGTGCCTCCATCGACGAGGAGCACCGCACTATTATGAGTGCGGTGATCCAGAAGGTTCAGTCCGCCAAGAGCGGACTGACTGAAGCCTGTGCCAGCCTTCTAACAGGCTTTGAGGTAAGTAAAGAATATGTAAAAATATTACCGCATAGACAGTAGCCCCTGATGCTCTGTTCGGTGTTCGGAAAGAAAAGCAGAATAGAGGATCTAATAACATTCGCAGGAGTCGAACATAATCAAGTCAATATGCGTATGCAGGCTTCACTGCTGGCCTCCGCTGCATTGACTGCGGAGGTGGATACGTTGAAGCAAAACCTCGCGCGGCCCGAGAATGAGCTCGGCCATGCCAAGAGGCAACTCGAGGAGAGGGAAGGTAAGTAATACCTTGCGCAAGTATATAGAGAAGATGTGGTTGCAAAAAATGACAGGATCAACGTGCTATTATAGGGGCCACGACCGAGGTGGCAACCCTTAAGAAAGCGATGTCCGAGGCCGAAAACAGAGCGGCCGCGGAGCGCACAGAGAGAGGGAAGCAGGAGGCGCGGTTGGAGGAGGTGCAGAAAGAGCTCTAGGCTCTCGTGAAAAAACACGAGAGCTTGGAGCTTGACTCAAAGACGCAAGCGTCCGAGCTTGCGGCATCCCTCGAAAGCGCGAAGTCTGCCAAGGCCGAAGCCCAGAAAGCCCTCCAAGAAATTGAAGCGATGAAGAAGATAGCGGCGGGTAATGCATTCATTATGTAAAGCAAGCACGTGAAAGTGAATTACTTGTTACTTACCCGAGTCCGGAGCTCTCCAGGAGCATTCACAGATTTGCCCCGCAGTGCGTCTGATGCCGCCGCCTACTACCGAGCCGAGGAGGGGAGCTTGACGGAGAAGGTGTTCTGGTCTCAGTATGCTGAGGCCGGACACCTGGTGCCTTTGAGCGACCAGCTGAAGCAAATGGTCCAGCTCCACAAGGTGGCCGAACAGGCCATAAAGGGCCTCATAGTTTGGCTTTGGCCTGGAGAGGCTCTGCCTGGGAGCTACTTCGGGCTGGTGAGGCGGCTGGTGGGTGCCTGTCCATGGCTTGAAGTAATCAAGCGCTCGGTCTGCATCGAAGGTGCCCGTAGGGCGCTTGCCCGTGCTAAAGTGCACTGGGGCAAGATGGATGCAGAGAAACTGGTGAAGGACGGGCCGCCGCCGGGCAAGGAGCATCGCGTCCCAGAAGCGTATTATGAGGGCGTCCTGAAGGGTGCCCGCCTTGTAGCGGATGAATGCTCCAAAGATGTAATTTTTGAGTAAACTCGCATTTGTGATCTTGTACGCTGAAAACTTGTTCATATGCGCTAAGCAATGCTTTTAAATTTAAAATATTACCTTTTGTGCGACCGTTTATCAAATTTGAGAGATGGCGAGTCATCGGCTTCTGCCCTCATGCCACGAGTGCTGGGGTGTTCGGGATAAACATGAGCGCTCTTTTTCCCATTCTTGGGTCGTTCGAGGGAGGCGCTCAACACAACGAACAAGGCAATCGGACTATAATGCTTGAACACTCTCACTTAGCCATAGAATTCTACAATTTTAAATTTCGGCGAAGCCACTAGTGTTCAGAAGACCGAGTTCGGGCGCTATCCGCGCCTAGGCCGGACAAAGCCGACTCCTCGCTCTAGGCGGCATAAGTCTTTAGGGACTCGAAAACCTCTCGAACAGCGACCAGCTCTCGCCTCATCATGACGGTCAATTTTAGCTTTCTCTACTGAGGTGCTTAGCCCAGCTCAACTGGGGCACAATCGCAGTAGTTCTCCTAGTGCTACCTTAGCCGATATAACGGAACGTAAGGTACCAAAACATAGGATCCGGGCAAACCCAACTATTGACCCAAGACATGATTCGGAGCCGATGCATATAATGCTATAAGTTCGGGGTGCCGCACTTGTGAAAGTGTTCGGACTTCTCACACCGTATTGTGGGGTACTTAAGCCCCTAGCGTATTGGCCGTACCAAAGTGTATGGGTGCAGCATGTCATTAATGAACATATATTCGTAAAAAAGAGTAATGCAATAATAGTCGGAAGCTATGCATTGTTTATTTAAAAAAGCTACGATCAAAGCAGAACGATACAAATGGTGCAATAAGCAAAAGATGGGACTATTTAACATGTCCTTTCCAGGGGCGAGCTACGGAATGATATGTGAAACAGGTATACTGCTCGTTATAGAGACCACCTTAGAGTTCCATAGTGCGGCGTAGCTTTCTGCTTCCCTGGTTGTATCGTTTGTGCGGCAATTGTACTGCCGGACAAGCCTTCCGAAGAATGGAGTCCTGAAAATAAGAGAAAATTAAGAAATCAGCAGCCCCTAGTGCGGTTTAAGCCGCGTTTCGGGCGTGCCATGATGGTGCCCCTCCCCCTGTGCCCATGGTATTTCCAGAGCGTAGTTATGTACGCGCAACACTGGTTTCGCAAGTTCGCGAGGGCTGGGGTTGGGGCCGCATTGCTATGCTTGCTCGGAACGTGCCAGGCGGTCTTGTTGTAGGTTACTCCGGGCGCGCTTGACGGTGTCCAGACGTTTAATGGACGGACTGGAGAATTGCCTTGAGAGGCTGTTTTGTACTTCTGCTGCGGTAGCCGCCGTATGCTCCTCCGTTCGGAGAGAGCGTTCGGTGTTTCCATTGACCGTGATGACTCCTCGAGGGCCTGGCATCTTGAGCTTGAGGTATGCATAGTGCAGCACCGCATTGAACTTGGCAAATGCGGTTCGCCCGAGCAGTGCGTGATAGCCACTGCGGAATGGGACTATGTCGAAGATTAACTCCTTGCTTCGGAAATTATCCGGAGATCCGAAGAGCACTTCAAGTGTAACTGAGCCTGTACAGTTGGCCTCTACACCTGGTATGACGCCTTTAAATGTCGTTTTAGTGGGTTTAATCCTCGAGGGATCGATGCCCATTTTCCGCACTGTATCCTGGTAAAGGAGGTTCAGGCTGCTGCCGCCGTCCATAAGGACTCTAGTGAGGTGAAATCTGTCAATAATTGGGTCTAGAACCAATGCGGCAAATCTGCCATGACGGATGCTAGTGGGGTGGTCCCTTCGATCAAAAGTGATCGGGCAGGAAGACCATGGGTTGAACTTTGGGGCGACTGGCTCCATTGCGTATACGTCCCTTAGTGCACGCTTCCGCTCCCTCTTGGGGACGTGGATTGCGTATATCATGTTCACCGTCCGCACTTGTGGGGGAAAACCTTTCTGTCTACTGTTGTTCGGCGGCCGGGGCTCCTCCTCGTCATCGCTATGCAGCCCCTTGTCTCTGCTGTCGGCATTTAACTTGCCTGCCTGCTTGAACACCCAACAATCCCTGTTGGTGTTATTGGCTGGTTTTTCGGGGGTGCCATGTATCTGGCATGAGCGGTCGAGTATTCGGTCCAAACTGGACGGGCCCGGAGTATTTCTTTTGAATGGCTTTTTCCGCTGACCGGGTTTAGAGCCTCTGAATCCGGCATTAACTGTCGTATCCTTAGCATTGGCGCTGTTAATGCGGCGCTTTTGCTTGTTGCGACGCGACCTGCCACTGTTGTCCTTGGTATCCGAATTACCAGGGCTCTTGGTCATGTTATTGCTGTGAGCTAGCCAGCTGTCTTCTCCCGCGCAAAAGCGGGTCATAAGTGTCGTGAGGGCTGCCATAGATTTCGGCTCTTCCAGTCCTAGGTGCCGTGCAAGCCACTCGTCGCGGATGTTATGCTTGAAGGCTGCTAGGGCCTCTGCGTCCGAACAGTCGATGATTTGATTTTTCTTGGTTAGGAATCGTGTCCAAAATTGTCTGGCCGATTCCTCTGGCTGCTGAATTATGTGGCTTAGGTCATCGACGTCTGGTGGTCGCACATAAGTGCCCTAGAAATTGTCGAGGAATGCGGCTTCCAGGTCCTCCCAACAACCAATTGATTCTGCTGGCAAGCTGTTAAGCCAATGCCGAGCTGGTCCTTTAAGCTTGAGTGGGAGGTATTTGATGGCGTGTAGGTCATCATCGCGGGCCATGTGGATATGAAGGAGATAGTCCTCGATCCATACCGCATGATCTGTTGTGCCATCGTATGATTCGATGTTCACGGGTTTGAAACCCTCTGGGATTTGATGATCCATTACTTCATCTGTGAAGCATAGTGGGTATGCGGCGCCTCTGTATTGGGCTATATCATGACGTGGCTCAAACGAGCTTTGTCTATTGTGTTCGGCCCAGCCGGATTTACTGTATCCGGCGTGACGAGTACCGTCTCGTGCTGTGGGGCACCCACGCGATCCATAGATCGATCTTGTTTGCCTTGCCTTGTCTTCCAATATATCTCACAGGTCTGGCACGTTTTCCCGTTCCTTGGTATTTTTAAAGCGGCGCCGGGGTGCGGCTTGAGTGGAGGGCCGAGAGGCCTCTTTGTCGCGGCCACGGGGTGGCCGGTCGGCCGCATCATGCACTGGTGATGTAGGTTTAGGTGCTTCCTCCTCTAATTGTGGTAGCAACCTGCGCTTTCGGTAGCTCTTGGAGGGGCGTTCGAGTTCATACTCTTCGGCCGCAAGGACTTCAGTCCATCTGTCGGCTAGCAAATCTTGATCAACTCTAAGTTGTTGCTGTTTTTTCTTGAGGCTGCTCGTCGTGGCCATAAGCCTGCGTTTGAAACGCTCTTGTTCGATGGGATCCTCCGACACGACAAATTCGTCGTCGTCGAGGCTTGCCTCGTTTTCGGAGGGAGGCATATAATTATCGTCCTCGACCTCTCTGTCTGCCGCTCTCTCATGAGGGCTGGCTTCTCCATCCTCCTGTGTTGAATCTTGCTGGAGGTGGTTGTCTTCGGCACTGTCTGAGGTGTTATTATCTCACGTGCCAGAATCACCGTTTTTTGCTTTGGCGGGATTTAGAGCGGCGCCGCTGACGCTGGCGCTTAGGCTGCTTCTTGGAGGGGTCATCCTCTGCTGTTCCATCGCCATTGCCTTCTTTTGGGGTGTCCACCATGTATATAGCATACAATGAGGTGGCTTTCCAGTGCCCTATAGGCGCTGGTTCTTGATCGTCTCCTGCATCGGCGTCCATACCGTCGATGTCTTTGGAGTCGAAGTCGAGCATGTCGGTTAAATCATCGACAGTGGCTACGAAGTGGGTGGTGGGTGGGCTTTGAATTTCTTCAGCATCCGCATCCCAACCTTGCTGACCATAGTCCGGCCAGGGCTCTCCTGATAAAGAGAGAGACTTTAGTGAATTCAGAATATCGCCGAAGGGCGAGTGCTGAAAGATGTCCGCGGCGGTGAACTCCATGATCGGTGCCCAATCGGGTTCGATCGGTAGGGGCGTGGAGGGCTCGGAGTCGGGAGAGGAGTCCGGCTCCTTGGAGTCATGGGCTTCGCAGAGAATAGGGCTGGTGTTCGGCTCGATCGCCGTAGAGATTGCAGCCCCCAAGGCGGTGTCCAACCACCCATCCTCGATTGGCGTAGTTGGCTCCAAATTAAGGGTCGGAGCTGATGCGGGTGCCGCCTCCAGGGAACTGTTCGGCGGCAGAGCTAGATCATGCCCATCGTGACAGTGTGGCGCGCTCGGCTGTGGCTCGAATCCGTCGAAGATCAAGTCTCCGCAGAGGTCGGCCGTATAGCTCAAACTTCCAAATCTGACCTGATGGCCAGGGGCATAGCTTTTGATCTGCTCCAGATGACCAAGCGAATTGGCCTGTAGTGCAAAGCCGCCGAATACGACAATCTATCCGGGGAGAAAAGTCTCACCCTGGATCGCATCGCTGTTGATGATCAGAGAAGCCATCGGGCCTAGAAGTGACGACACAGAGGAACTCTCAATGAAAGCACCAACGTCGGTGTCAAAACCGGCGGATCTCGGGTAGGGGGTCCCGAACTGTGCGTCTAGGCCGGATGGTAACAGGAGGCAGGGGACACAATGTTTTACCCAGGTTCGGGCCCTCTTGATGGAGGTAAAACCCTATGTCTTGCTTGATTGATATTGATGATATGGGTAGTACAAGAGTAGATCTACCACGAGATCAAAGAGGCTAAACCCTAGAAGCTAGCCTATGGTATGATTGTTGTTTGTCCTACGGACTAAAACCCTCCATTTTATATAGACACCGGAAAGGGCTAGGGTTACACAGAGTCGGTTACAATGGTAGGAGATCTACATATCCGTATCGCCAAGCTTGCCTTCCACGCCAAGGAAAGTCCCTTCTGGGCATGGGACGAAGTCTTCAATCTTGTATCTTCATAGTCCAGGAGTCCGGCCGAAGGTATAGTCCGGCTATCCGTACACCCCCTAATCCAGGACTCCCTCAGTAGGGTATTACCTCCATCAAGAGGGCCCGAACCTGGGTAAACATCATGTCCCCCGCCTCTTGGTACCATCCGCGTTAGACGCACAGTTCGGGACCCCCTACCCGAGATCCTCCGGTTTTGACACCGACATTGGTGCTTTCATTGAGAGTTCCACTATGCCGTCACCATAAGGCTTGATGGATCCTTCGATCATCAATAATGATGCGGTCCAGGGTGAGGTTTTCCTCCCCGGGCAGATCTTTGTATTCGGCGGCTTCGCACTGCGGGCCAACTTACTTGGCCATCTGGAGCAGATCGAGAGCTACGCCCCTCGCCATCAGGTCAGGTTCGGAAACTTAAACTACACTAGCGACATCCGCGGAGACTTGATCTTCGACGGATTCGAGCCCATGTCAGGTGCGCCGCACAGTCACGACGAGCATGATTTAGCTCTGCCGTCGAACAGTGTTCGCGAAATCACACCTGCAACTACTCCAGCCTTCGATCCGGAGCAAATTGGGCGGATAGACCCCGCCATGGAGGCCGCACTCTCAGTGGTGATAGAGCCGGATACTGAATTCACCCCTTACGAGAGCCGTGTTGCCGAACCACTGGATTCGTCCCCGGCCACGGACTCCGAGCCGCCTGCGTCCGTGCCTATCGAATCTGATTGGGCGCCGATCATGGAGTTCACCTCCGCGGATATTTTTCAGCATCCACCTTTCGGCGACGTGCTAAATTCATTAGGGTCTCTCTCCTTGTCAGGAGATCCTTGGCCGAACTATGCGGCTAGAATCAGATGCGGACGGTGAAGAAATTTGCTGCACACCCACCACCCACTTAGTAGCCTCTGTCGATGATTTAACAGACATGCTCGATTTCGACTCCGAAGACATCGACGGCATGGACGACGATGCCGGAGAGGAACAGGAACCAGTGCCCACAAGGCGCTGGACAGCCACTTCACCAGATGACATATACATGGTGGATACACCCAAAGAAAACAATGACAAAGAACGGTAGGATGAAGCGAAGAATAGCTCCCTCGGGAAGCAAACAAAGCATCGGCGTAGACGTCGCTCCAAATCCCGCCACGACAAAAACAGCGGTAACAGCGCAAGAGAAAATAACACTCCAGTCGACTCCAGAGGAAACGACGACCACATTGACCCAGCGGCAGAGCATGATGAAACCGCAAACGGCGAACATAGTACGGATCCGATGTTCGAACACGGCGACGCCGAGGATAAAGCTCATCAACCTCCCTCCAGGGAGGAAAACAGTCCGGATGATGATGCACACATCATCCCGGAAAGGCACTTGGAACAAGAGAACCTCCGCAAAAGGCTTATTGCCAGAGCGAGGAGTCTGAAGAAGCAGAAGCAAAGGCTTAAGGCCGCACAAAATATGCTCAGCAACTGATGGAACAAAGTGCTCAACAACGAAGAAAAGTACGGTGGAAGTTACCACACAAAGAGCTATCCAAAGCGCAAGCTACTGCCTGAATTCGACGATGAGGCCTTAGAGCCCACACAGCCGAAAACTAAAACGGCCAACCGGCCGGATCAACCACCTTGTGGCCGTGATAGAGCGGCTAACAAAGCCACACATAAGTCAACACACGATCTACGTGAGGACTTGCGCCAAAAATCCAGTATGACCAGATCCATCTATGGATCTAGGAAGCGCGCTCCGGCACAAAATCAAAACCGAATACTACAACCGTCCGAACGCCATGATACATCCAAATACAGGGGTGCCGCACACCCCCTATGTTTGACCGATGAGGTACTGGACCATGAATTTCTAGAAGGATTCAAACCAGTGAACATAGAGGCATACGACGGGACCACAGACCCTGGGGTCTCGATAGAGGACTTTATCCTCCATATCCATATGGCTCGCAGAGACGATCTCCACGCCATCAAATACTTGCCCCTCAAGCTTAAAGGACCAGCTCGGCACTGGCTGAAAAAAGCCTCCCCGAAAACTCGATTGGAAGTTGGGAGGAGCTCGAGGATGCTTTTCGGGCTAATTTTCAGGGGACCTACGTCCGACCTCCGGATGCAGACGATTTAAGTCATATAATTCAATAGCCCGGAGAGTCAGCACAGAAGCTTTGGAACAGGTTTCTCACTAAGAAGAACCAAATCGTCGACTGCCTGGACGCCGAAGCCTTAGCAGTTTTCAAACACAGCGTCCGAGACGAATGGCTCGCCAGACACCTCGGCCAAGAAAAACCGAGAACAATGGCAGCCCTGACAAGCCTCATGACCCGCTTTTGCGCGGGCGAAGATAGCTAGTTAGCCCGCAGTAGCACCAGCGACCCAAGCACATCCGAAGTCAGGGATGGCAATGGAAAACCACGATGCAGTAAAAGCAAGCATCAGAATAAAGAAGACAACCCAAATAATACGGCGGTAAACGCCGGATTCAGGGGCTCTCGACCAGGTAAGCAGAAACAGCCTTTCAAAGGTAGCAGAGATGGACCATCCAGCCTAAATAAGATTCTAGACAAATTATGTCAGATTCATGGCACCCCCGATAAACCTGCAAATCACACCATAGAGAATGTTGGTTCTTCAAGCAGGCCGGTAAGCTAAATGCCGAACACAAGGGGAGGGAGACATAAAGCAAAGACGAGGACAAACCTCGCCAGCAAAGCACTAGAGAACCGAAAAAATTCCCACTAGAGGTTAAAATAGTAAACATGATCCACGTGACGAAGAGGAGAAGCAAACATGCACTCTGAGACATACGCGCCGTAGAACCCGTCACCCCCAAGTTCAACCCCTGGTTGGCCTGCCCAATCACTTTTGATCGCAGGGATCACCCGACAAGCATCCCACGTGAAGGATTGGCTGCCTTGGTGTTAGACCTAATAATAAATGGATACCATCTCACACGAGTCCTTATGGACGGCAGCAGTGGTCTAAATCTGATATATCGGGACACAATCCACAAAATGGGGATAGACCCGACAAAAATCAGCCACAGTAATACTACCTTCAAGGGAGTAATACCAGGCCTAGAGGCCCGCTCCACGGGCTCTCTATTACTAGAGGTTGTATTCAGTTCACCTGACAACTTCCGAAGCGAAAAGTTAACCTTCGACATCGCTCCATTCCGAAGCGGCTATCAAGCACTACTCAGGAGAGCGACTCTCGCTCGTTTTAATGCAGTACCGCATTATGCTTCTCTCAACCTTAAGATGCCCGGTCCACGTGGCATCATCACCATTAGCGGAAATATTGAGCGTTCTCTATGCGCGGAAGAACGTGCGGCGGCTTTAACAGCCGAGCACTAGACGGCCTCACCAACCAGAATAAATGACAGGTCGTCAAGACCGTGGACACGGTTAGACGAGTCCGGTGCATCACTAGATATACCTGAGATTGGTTTGTTGGTTAAACCCTCATAGACGGTACCAGGGGCTTCCCACGTGCAATCAGGGCTAGTTCGGCTCAACTTAACTTATCTTGAATTTTAATGGTTTATCGAGAATAACCAATTTTTTGGCACGTCAAATTTCACCTAAGTTCTTCTCTTTTACAGATGACAATCGTGCTACACCCGTCCAGGACACGGCACAACGGAGATACAGGCGCAGACGTGCAGCAGGGACCCGCTCATAGGTTTCTTTTCAGATTAAGACCCTGCGTAAACTTTTTTTACTATCTTTTGTTGTTCACATCCTCCGGATACTCAATACAACCGAGAAGGATGCTGACGTTATTGGCATTTCGCCACGTCAGAATATTGCACGTACCTAGACACTCGGGGTTCATTATTGAGGGCATTGTTCAGCCCGACATATGTTATAAAGACCGAATACCTTAGGGAGTGTTCGGCGTCGCGAGTTTGGCCTTATATGCATCAGCTACGAATCATGTGTTTGGTCAAATGTTGGGTTTGCCTGGCTCCCGTGTTTTGCTACCTTACATTCCGCTCTATCGGCTAAGGTGGCATCGGGAGAACTACTGCGATTGTGCCCTGGTTCATTCGGATGAGCACCTCAGTAGAGAAAGCCGAAAACTGACTGTCACGATAAAGCGCAAGACTGGTCAACCACTCAATGACTTAGCGGAATCTTCGGGATTCCTTCGCATTAACGAAGGGCCATTTCCCAGTCATGTACGTACGCTCCTCATATTCGGATGAGCACAGAAGTACCAGGGGCTATATAGTAGTCCCACCGTCAAACTCCTATGGCTAAGTGAAAATGTTAAAGCAATATAGTCCGATTGCGTCGTTCGCTACGCTACCACCTCCTTAATGGACCAAGATGTTGGATCAAGTGTGAATACGTGTTTTTTGCGAACACCCCCGCATTATATGCGTGGGGGCTGAAGCCGACGACTGAAACTTTCAGGTTATATACACATATACATAAATGGCCGCATAGGAGGCATCATGATACTTTCAGGCAAAAGTATAAACACAGCCTTTATAATTCAATAAAACATTGTTTTTACAATGGGAATACATGTCACTAGAACATTATATTCTTCAAACACTGAGCCTCTATTGAACGAGCGCCTTCAAGGACTTCTTCAAAGTAGTGCTCGGCAGATACTCGGCCTATGATCGAACTCTGGGTTGCAATAGCGGGGGCCTCCATCTCTTCCCAGTATGTTTTGACACGGGCAAGTGCCATCTGCACACCCTCTATGCACGCCGACCTCTTCATAGCGTCGATGCACGGCACAGCACCAAGGAATTGTTGCACTAAACTAAAATAACTATTTGGCCTTGGCCCTTCCGGCCACAGATGAACCACAATAGACCTCATGGCAAGTCCGGACAACCTATGGAGCTCGGCCCACTCGGCCATTCACTCATTCAACAGCAGCAGACGCACTAGAACATGGAACTGTGACCAGAACAGCTTCTCCACTTCACGATCTTTTTGATCCTTGAAGTACTCGGTCGCATCAGCAGCACTTGCCGCCAAATCCACGTACGCGTCTGTAGAACTCCATAGTTGATCAAGAGGGGCATACTTTGGATCTCCGAACTTCATCCGCAACAAAAAGGGCATCCCATCCGCGATATCTCTAGCTTGATGCAGCTCCTCCTTCGCCGCTTTGATTTTAGAGCGGGCTTCCTTGGCTGCTACCATGGCCTTCTCCAGGTCCGTCGCCTTCGCTCGGCTTTCTTCTTCAAGAAGCTGGTAACGGTCGGCGGCATCTTTCAACTCAACGGCCATCTTGGCCATTTTTTCCTTGCTTTGGCAATGAGCAGCATGTTCAGCCCTCAGCTCTTCGACCGCCTTTAGAGCGGCTGCATCACTATTCCTGGCTTGTTCCTTGGCTCAGGCAAGTTCTGCCCGAAGGGTCTCCACGGCGGTAGCTCCATCTGCAGTCACAACATATTAAAGATACTAGCATCATGCTCCTCTTACCATGTGTTGATCATCGGAGAAATCACATACCATGTGCCTCGTCGAGCCGCTTGTTGACAAGCACGATGTCGGCATCTGCCGCATTAAATTGTCGCTTCAGCTCAGCAAACTCACCAGTCCGGCCAGCCACCGGACCTCCCGCCACCTGCATATGAAGGCGGCCTGATTATTACCTGGGACTATGATCCTCTGTTTGCTGCTGCTCTCGATAGCAACCAGAGTCTCAGGGGCTACTATCTGCATAGGGCACACCTAACATGTGCGGTACTGTCAAAAATAAACACTATTTTCACGTACCTCAAAACCTTTCAGCGGACTCATAAAAGCTTCATGCAACCCGCGTTCGGCGGATGAAATCCTCTCAATCACCGTACCCATTAGCGTACGATGCGCTTCTGAGATGGCCGCTTGCTCCAGAAGATCCTTCAGTGCGTCCGATCGCACACCGGACGGTTCCGGACTCTTTCTTTTGATCTCTTTAGGAGCCGAATACTGAGGACTTCGTGTGGCCAAAGGATTACCCTCTGGCCTTGGCGGATCAGGAGAAACCCTCCGCGATGACACTTCAGGGTCGCCCGCCTCATGAGGTGGGGTGGCATGGGGAGGTGTTTCGCTCTCCATCATCTCCGAAAGAAGATCCCCCGAAGACGAACTCTGTCGAGAAGGGCTGGGATCCGAACTACAAGATATATACTTCGGTTTTTGTCTTCAGAAGTAATGTAGGATATTTTTACTATTAAGTACTTTTTGTTTACTTACAGCTCGGTAGAGGGCTGATTCCCTTGCAGGCACTGTGCGGCAAGAGTACCCTCCGAGGCAGGACCCTCTGGCGAAGATTTCTTCCCCCGTTTTGAAACCTTTGTTTCCGGGTCTTCAGAGGTGGTCCTCTTCCTTCCTTGGGGAGAGGGAATTTCAGACTCTTCTCGATTACCCTCCTTCACGGAGGCGCTAATTCCCACGGTTTGGATGAATAATGAGTGAGGCCCGCTTTAAGCCTCTTCATTCCCCCCTTTATCTTCCCCTGAGGGCGCCTGATAAGGCGCCGGCTCGAGCATTCTGGCTAGTACTGGATTGGCTGAGCCTTCGGGAAGGGGGGCCGAACACCTGATCATCTTCGCCTTTGTTACCAAATCCTGGTCAAAGAGCGACTTTTCAGAATGATGATGTGACAAATAAAAAGACAGCATGTTCGGCCACGGGATTACTTACTTGGGTATCTGGGCGATTACAGTTCAGACCCGCATCCTCGGTGGTGTCCAGACACTTTATTTGGGGTCCGAAGAACAATTTGTACATCTCTTCGAGCGGCATGCCGAGGAAGTGTTGGATAGTTGGCGGTCCTTTCGGGTTGAATTCCCACATACAGAGGGGTCGATGTTTGCAAGGCGGGACTCGACGAACTAGCACGACTTCCATTACCGTAACCAGGGTGACATCTCTCTCGAGGAGATCTCGGATGCGACTCTGCAATATCAGCACATCATTTGCTGGCTGGTACGTCTCCAACGTATCTATAATTTTTGATTCCTCCATGCTATATTATCTACTGTTTTGGACTATATTGGGCTTTATTTTCCACTTTTATATTATTTTTGGGACTAACCTATTAACCGGAGGCCCAGCCCAGAATTACTATTTCTTTGCCTATTTCAGTGTTTCGGAGAAACAGAATATCAAACGGAGTCCAAACAAAATAAAATCTTCGGGAACGTGATTTTCTCACCGAACGTGATCCAGGAGACTTGGATCCTGCTCCAAGGAACAAAAGAGGCGGTCACGAGGGTGGGGGGCACCCCCCCCCTAGGGCGTGCCTCCTGCCTTGTGGGCCCCTCGTTGCTCCTCCGGCATACTTCTTCCTCCTATATATACACACGTACCCCGAAACGATCAGAACAGGAGCCAAAAACCTAATTCCACCGCCACAACTTTCCGTATCCACGAGATCCCATCTTGGGGCCTGTTCCGGAGCTCCGCCGGAAGAGGGTCGTCATCACGGAGGGCTTCTACATCATCCTAGCCCCTCCGACGAAGTGTGAGTAGTTTACCTCGGACCTTCGGGTCCATAGTTAGTAGCTAGATGGCTTCTTCTCTCTCTTTGAATCTCAATACAAAGTTCTCCCCCTCTCTCGTGGAGATCTATTCGATGTAATCTTCTTTTTGCAGTGTGTTTGTTGAGATCGATGAATTGTGGGTTTGTGATCAAGTCTATCTATGAATAATATTTGAATCTTCTCTGAATTCTTTTATGTATGATTGGTTATCTTTGCAAGTCTCTTCGAATTATCCATTTGGTTTGGCCACCTAGATTGGTAGTTCTTGCCATGGGAGAAGTGCTTAGCTTTGGGTTCGATCTTGAGGTGTCCTTTCCCAGTGACAGAAGGGGAAGCAAGGCACGTATTGCATCATTGCCATCGAGGATAACAAGATGGGGTTTATTTCATATTGCATGAATTTATCTCTCTACATCATGTCATCTTGCTTAAGGTGTTACTCTATTTTTAACTTAATACTCTAGATGCATGCTGGATAGCGGTCGATGAGTGGAGTAATAGTAGTAGATGCAGAATCGTTTCGGTCTACTTGTCACGGACGTGATGCCTATATACATGATCATGCCTAGATATTCTCATAATTATGCTCAATTCTGTCAATTGCTCAACAATAATTTGTTCACCTACTATAGAATACTTATGCTCTTGAGAGAAGCCACTAGTGTAACCTATGGCCCCCGGGTCTATTCTCATCATATCAATCTCCATCACTTTAATATTGTTTTGCTATTTACTTTGCCTTTACTTTTTACTTTGCATCTTTATACCAAAAATACCAAAAATATTCTATCTATCAGATCTCACTCTCGTAAGTGACCGTGAAGGGCTTGACAACCCCTAATCGCGTTGGTTGCGAGTAGCTATCGTTTTGTGCAGGTACGAGGGACTTGAGCGTGGCCTCATACTGGCTTGATACCTTGGTTCTCAAAAACTGAGGGAAATACTTACGCTACTCTGCTGCATCATCCCTTCCTCTTGAGGGAAAACCAACGCAAGCTTAAGACGTAGCAAGAAGGATTTCTGGCGCCGTTGCCGGGGAGTCTACGCAAAAAGTCAATATACCAAGTACCCATCACAATCCCTATCTCTCGCATTACATTATTTGCCATTTGCCTCTCGTTTTCCTCCCCCCCCCCAATTCACCCTTGCCGTTTTATTCACCCTCTCTCTCTCTCTCTCTCTATCCTCCCTCTCTATTTGCCTCTTTGTTTGCTCGAGTGCTAGTTTGTTTTTCCTGTCATCATGACTAGTCTCATATCTTCTCCGTTGTCTCCCGAGAGTGAAGTTCTAAATTTTAAACAAAGGGAGGGAGAAAATCTAAAAGATGCTTGGTATAGGATTTGCAATGCTCAAAATATATCTACCAGGAAGCAATCTACCTTAGTTCTTCTCCGCAATTTTTATGTAGGTATTAATCCTTGGAATAGATATATCCTCGATACCATTACCGGAGGGAACTTCTTGGGTAGCCATACTTTTGATTCGTATAACGCTATGTTAGATTTATTTGGCTCACCACCTCTTTTGGTTAATGGAACCATGTTAACTTTGGAGCATGTTATGCAAAGACTTGAAATTATTGAAAATAAAGTTGCTACCATTGAATCGATTGAAAATCTAGATAAAAAGATCCACAATCAAATTACTCAATATGGATCTAAGGTAGGAATGACTTTGAAAAATATTAAGGAAAAGGAACCCATAATTAATGAAAATATGAACTTAGATTCTACTAGAATTGATAAACTTGAGGGTATCATTACAAATTTGGGAACCGCTTTTTCTTCCGTAAAGAATACTTATGTATGTTCCTAAGAATAAGGGTGAATCATCTAGTAAGGAAACTGCTGATCTTAAATCTATAAGTATTCATCCCAATCTTTTTGCTATCATTAAGGAACCGTTTATTACAAATGAATTTTTTGATCTTGTTCCTAAAAGTTTGATAATTAATAAAAATAAAGAAATTCCTAAAGATGGTAGGTTCCTAATTGAAGAATTGCCTACTAAAGATGGCAATACCTAGATCTATCCTCGCTATTATGCCTAGCTAGGGGCGTTAAACGATAGCGCTTGTTGGGAGGCAACCCAATTTTATTTTTATTCCTTGATTTTTGCTCCTGTTTAGTAATAAATAAATTATCTAGCCTCTGTTTTCGTTGTGTTTTTTGTGTTTAATTAGTGTTTGTGCCAAGTATAACCGTTGGGAAGACTTGGGGAATGTCTTGTTGAACTTGCTGTAAAAAAACAGAAACTTTAGCGCTCACGAGAACTGCTTTCATTTTTATTTGAAGAGTGATATTTAGTTAATTCTTTTTGAAGATTATTAATAGATAAATTCCTCACGTCCAGCAATTTATTTTAGAATTTTTGGGGTTCCAGATCTTGCGCTAGCTACATATTACTACAGACTGTTCTGTTTTTCACAGATTCTGTTTTTCGTGTGTTGTTTGCTTATTTTGATGAATCTATGGCTAGTAAAATAGTTTATAATCCATAGAGAAGTTGGAATACAGTAGGTTTAACACCAATATAAATAAAGAATGAGTTCATTACAGTACCTTGAAGTGGTCTTTTGTTTTCTTTCGCTAACGGAGCTCACGAGTTTTCTATTTTGAGTTTTGTGTTGTGAAGTTTTCAAGTTTTGGGTAAGAATTTGATGGATTATGGAACAAGGAGTGGCAAGAGCCTAAGCTTGGGGATGCCCATGGCACCCCCAAGATAATCCAAGGACACCAAAAATTCAAAGCTTGGGGATGCCCCGGAAGGCATCCCCTCTTTCGTCCACTTCCATCGGTAACTTTACTTGGAGCTATATTTTTATTCACCAACATGATATGTGTTTTGCTTGGAGAGTCTTGTATTATTTGTGTCTTTGTTTGTTAGTATGACACAATCATCCTTGCTGTACACACCTTTTGAGAGAGCCATACATGAATTAAAATTTGATAGAATATTGTATGTGCTTCACTTATATCTTTTGAGCTAAGTAGTTTTGCTCTATGTGCTTCACTTATATCCTTTGAGCATTATAATTTTGCTCTATGTGCTTCACTTAGATATTTTAGAGCACGGTGGTGGATTTGTTTTAAAGAAACTATTGATCTCTCATGCTTCACTTAAATTATTTTGAGAGTCTCTTAATAGCATGGTAATTTGCTTAATAATAATATGCTTGGTATTCAAGATTTGTGAAACTTTCTTTTGAGTGTGTTGAATACTAAGAAAAGATTGAAGCATGATAATTGTTTTGAGATATGGAGGTGATAATATTAAAGTCATGCTAGTGGACTAGTTGTGAATTTAAAGAATACTTGTGTTGAAGTTTGTGATTCCCGTAGGATGCACATATGGTGAACCGTTATGTGATGAAGTCGGAGCATGCTTTATTTATTGATTGTCTTCCTTATGAGTGGCGGTCGGGGACGAGCGATGGTCTTTTCCTACCAATCTATCCCCCTAGGAGCATGCGCGTAGTACTTTGCTTTGATAACTTCTAGTTTTTTGCAATAAGTATATGAGTTCTTTATGACTAATGTTAAGTCCATGGATCATACGCACTCTCACCCTTCCACCTTTGCTAGCCTCTCTAATACCGCGCAACTTTCACCGGTATCATACACCTACCATATACCTTCCTCAAAACAGCCACCATACCTACCTATTATGGCATTTCCATAGCCATTCCGAGATATATTGCCATGCAACTTTCCATCATCTAGTTCATCATGACACATCCATCATTGTCATATTGCTTAGCATGATCATGTAGTTGACATAGTATTTGTGGCAAAGCCACCGTTCATAATTTTCATACTTGTCACTCTTGATTCATTGCATATCTTGGTACACCGCCGGAGGCATTCATATAGAGTCATATTTTGTTCTAAGTAACGAGTTGCAATTGTTGAGTTGTAAGAAAAATAAAAGTGTGATGATCATCATTATTAGAGCATTGTCCCAGTGAGGAAAGAATGATGGAGACTATGATTCCCCCACAAGTCGGGATGAGACTCCGAACGAAAAAAGAGAGGCCAAAGAAGCCCAAAAAAAGAGAAAGGCCATAAAAAATATATGATAAAAAATGAGAGAAAAGGAGAGAAGGGACAATGTTACTATCCTTTTACCACACTTGTGCTTCAAAGTAGCACCATGATCTTCATAGTAGAGAGTCTCTCATGTTATCACTTTCATATACTAGTGGGAATTTTACATTATAGAACTTGGCTTGTATATTCCAATGATGGGCTTCCTCAAATTGCCCTAGGTCTTCATGAGCAAGCAAGTTGGATGCACACCCACTTAGTTTCTTTTTGAGCTTTCATATACTTATAGCTCTAGTGCATCAGTTGCATGGCAATCCCTACTCACTCACATTGATATCTATTGATGGGCATCTCCATAGCCCGTTGATACGCCTAGTTGATGTGAGACTATCTTCTCCCTTTTTGTCTTCTCCACAACCACCATTGTATGTCCATGGCTCACGCTCATGTATTGCATGAAGATTGAAAAAGTTTTGAAAAAGTTAGAGTATGAAACAATTGCTTGGATTGTCATCGGGGTTGTGCATGATTTAAATATTTTGTGTGGTGAAGATAGAGCATAGCCAGACTATATGATTTTGTAGGGATAACTTTCTTTGGCCATGTTATTTTGAGAAGACATAATTGCTTTGTTAGTATGCTTGAAGTATTATTATTTCTACGTCAATATAAACTTTTGTCTTGAATCTTTCTAATCTGAATATTCATACCACAATTAAGAAGATTTACATTGAAATTATGCCAAGTAGCACTCCGCATCAAAAATTCTCTTTTTATCATTTACCTACTCGAGGACGAGCAGGAATTAAGCTTGGGGATGCCTGAGACGTCTCCAACGTATCTATAATTTTTGATTGCTCCATGCTATATTATCTACTATTTTGGACTATATTGGGCTTTATTTTCCACTTTTATATTATTTTTGGGACTAACCTATTAACCGGAGGCCCAGCCCAGAATTGTTGTTTTTTGCCTATTTCAGTGTTTCGGAGAAACATAATATCAAACGGAGTCCAACCGGAATAAAATCTTTAGGAACGTGATTTTCTCACCGAACATGATCCAGGAGACATGGACCCTGCTCCAAGGAACAAAAGAGGCGGTCACGAGGGTGGGGGGCGCCCCCCCTAGGGCGCGCCCCTGCCTCGTGGGCCCCTCGTTGCTCCTCTGGCGTACTTCTTCCTCCTATATATACACACGTACCCCAAAACGATCAGAACAGGAGCCAAAAACCTAATTCCACCGCCGCAACTTTCCGTATCCACGAGATCCCATCTTGGGTCCTGTTCCGGAGCTCCGTCGGAAGAGGGCCGTCATCACGGAGGGCTTCTACATCATCCTAGCCCCTCCGATGAAGTGTGAGTAGTTTACCTCAGACCTTCGGGTCCATAGTTAGTAGCTAGATGGCTTCTTCTCTCTCTTTGAATCTCAATACAAAGTTCTCCCCCTCTCTCGTGGAGATCTATTCGATGTAATCTTATTTTTGCGGTGTGTTTGTTGAGATCGATGAATTGTGGGTTTATGATCAAGTCTATCTATGAATAATATTTGAATCTTCTCTTAATTCTTTTATGTATGATTGGTTATCTATGCAAGTCTCTTTGAATTATCCGTTTGGTTTGGCCAAATAGATTGGTAGTTCTTGCCATGGGAGAAGTGCTTAGCTTTGGGTTCGGTGTTGTGGTGTCCTTTCCAGTGACAGAAGGGGCAGCAAGGCACATATTGCATCGTTGCCATCGAGGATAACAAGATGGGGTTTATTTCATATTGCATGAATTTATCTCTCTACATCATGTCATCTTGCTTAAGGCGTTACTCTGTTTTTAACTCAATACTCTAGATGCATGCTGGATAGCGGTCGATGAGTGGAGTAATAGTAGTAGATGCAGAATCGTTTCGGTCTACTTGTCACGGACGTGATGTAACGCCCCGAGACCGATGTGCCAGGTGTCTTCCAGTTATTCGCCGTCGTTGCCATGTATTTTGCTTGCGTGTTGCATCTTCCCATGTCATCATGTGCATTGCATCATCATGTTTTCAAAACTTGCATCCGTCCCGGTCTCCTCGTTCCGTCCGTTGTCTGTTCTGAGCCCAGACACACTTGCATGCGCCCGAGGCACGTCTGAAATATTTTTTTATAAGTGGCCGGAGAATGTTCTCGGAATGGAATGAGAGTTGGTGTGTGGTCTTCTTATAGCATAGACAGAGCACCTGTCAAGTTTCGTCGCATTCGGAGCCCGTTTGACTGCCCAACCGCCATCCGTAGCGGCACCGTTGTCGGTTTATTCGTCGGACGTTTTCAGTCTGCGGAAACCCGTGCAGGACTGCCCTGTCTTCTCTTCCCACAGCCCACCTAGGTCCATCCTACCTCTCCTCACGTCCGGAACCGCCCGATCGCGATCGGAGGGTCAAGAAACCCCCCTCCTAACCCTAATCCTAGCCCCTTTTCCTATTTAAACCAACTCCCCTTCCATTTTGGGCAGCTACCTACCCTTCCCCTAAAATTCCGTGCCCCCAATCATCTCCCAACCGCCTCCCACCTCCTTCTCCTCGTTTTCCGGCGAGCCCCAACCCTCCACTGCCACTTGGCAGCGAGCCACAGGCCACGCCGTCACCGGAAACCACCGTCCTGCCAATCCCCGCCTTCCACGTCGCCTCCGCGCGCCCGCCAGCCAGTCCCGCGCTACCATGTGGCTTCGCCACGTCGCCCTAGCCGCTCCCAGCCGCGCGGACCCTCCAGGACCCAGATCGGGCCCTAGGAAGCCCATCGGGCCCCGAAACTCCGCCACCTCGTGCCTGAGGACGCTCGTCCCCGAGCTCCCGCTCGACCCGGAAGCCGGTCGCGCTCACCGCCGCTGCCTCCGGCGACCAGTCCTCCGGATCCGTCGCCGCCAACCCCAGGTCGCTCCGCCCCACTCTCCTTCCTACATCTCAGGGTCCTCTCCTCTCTAATATCTCTGTCTCTGTCATCTTGCACCTGCCATCCCAAGGGAGGCCGCCATGGACGAGCTCCACTACACCGTTTTCCGCGTCCCCGAGTGCCGCCGGCCACCTCCCTCACCGGATCTGGGATCCCCTTCGCCGGATCCATCCATTCCTGACCTCGACGGAGCTCTTCCCCGCCGCACCGTCGTTCCACATAGCTGGCAGCAGCCGCCGAGCCATACTCCTGCCTCTGCTTCGAGCAGAGGAGGACGAGCGCCGCACGTGGGTCGCGCCTGGGCTGCCTCTGGACGCAGCACCTGCCCAGCCTCCTCCCACCGAACTGGGCTTGGCCCAGCTAGGTGAGTGCCAGCCCCTCCTCTCTGGTAGGCTGCCATCCAGTTTCGGCCCGCTTCTATATTTTTCCCAGATGTACGAATTTAATCATTTTTCCAGAAAGTTGCAGTTTTTCAGAAAAGCGCCTAGACAACATGCATATAATAACTCACAAACGGTGCATCATATTAAAACAATTTATATATGAAAGTTGCTTAGTTTTTCATCTAGTTTCATAATAAGTCATTTTCATCTATGTTTAAAATGTTTAAAATGTTGTTTGGTTAAATTTGCTCCTATGCCTTGTTAAAATGCTTTAATTCATAACTAATTAACCGTAGCTCCAAATTTAATAAACTTTATATGTAAATGGGGTGGGAAAATGCCTAGTTTAACATGGTGGCATTGCTTTGCATGTTTAACAACTCTAAAATTTGGTTTAGGGCAGAACAGTACCATAACTAAAATATGCACATGAGGATTTTCCGGACTTGTTGCTTGTTGTTCCGGCCTCATTTAAACTTGCCTAGATAGGTAGTTTTCTCATGTTTCACCTCTTGCCATGTTAACCAACATTTAATATTGTTAGGTACATAAACACGATCAAACTAAATAAGTCACGTGGTGTTTCGTCAATATGCAACGGAGTTGCATATTGAGCTCCACTTAATTTGTAGGGTTGTTTATGCACTTTGTCATGCCATGCCTCATTAAACCGGACATGCATCATACTTGTTTGCGCATCGTGCCATGCTTATGTGGTGGTTGTTTACTATGTTGTTTGCTTTCTTTCCGGTGTACTTCATCGCGGTAATCCAGTAACGTCGTGTTGTGAGGATTCGTTCGACTACGTCCGTTTGTCTTCTTCATGGACTCGTTCTTCTTCCTTACGGGATTTCAGGCAAGATGACCATACCCTCGAAATCACTTCTACCTTTGCTTGCTAGTTGCTCGCTCTTTTGCTACGCCTATGTTGCGATACCTACCACTTGCTTATCATGCCTCCCATATTGTTAAGCCAAGCCTCTACCCCACCTTGTCCTAGCAAACCGTTGTTTGGCTATGTTACCGCTTTGCTCAGCCCCTCTTATAGCGTTGTTAGTTGCAGGTGAAGATTGGAGCTTGTTCCATGTTTGGAACATGGATATTTGTTGAGATATCTCAATATCTCTTATTTAATTAATGCATCTATATACTTGGTAAAGGGTGGAAGGCTCGGCCTTATGCCTGGTGTTTTGTTCCACTCTTGCCGCCCTAGTTTCCGTCATATCGGTGTTATGTTCCCGGATTTTGCGTTCCTCGCGCGGTTGGGTTATAATGGGAACCCCTTGACAGTTCGCCTTGAATAAAACTCCTCCAGCAAGGCCCAACCTTGGTTTTACCATTCGCCACCTAGCCTTTTTCCCTTGGGAGTCACGCATCCCGAGGGTCATCTTTATTTTAACCCCCCTAGGCCAGTGCTTGTGTAAGTGTTGGTCTGAACTAGAGTCCTTTGCAGCGCCACCTCGGGGAAACTTGAGGGCTGGTTTTAGTTGTACGGAGCGCTCATCCGGTGTTGCCCTGAGAACGAGATATGTGCAGCTCCTATCAGGATGTCGGCGCATCGGGCGGTCTTGCTGGTCTTGTTTTACCTGTCGAAATGTCTTGTAACCGGGATTCCGAGCCTGATCGGGTCTTCCCGCTAGAAGGAATATCCTTCGTCGACCGTGAGAGCTTGTGATGGGCTAAGTTCGGACACCCCGGCAGGGATATGATCTTTCGAAAGCCGTGCCCGCGGTTATGGGCAGATGGGAATTTGTTAATGTCCGGTTGTAGAAAACCTGAAGTTGACCTTAATTAAAATACATCAACCGCGTGTGTAACCGTGATGGTCTCTTCTCGGCGGAGTCCGGGAAGTGAACACGGTGTTGGAGTTATGCTTGACGTAGGTTGTTCTAGGATCACTTCTTGATCATAGTTTCTCGACCGTGCTTTGCCTCCTCTTCTCGCTCTCATTTGCGTATGTTAACCACCATATATGCTAGTCGCTTGCTGCAGCTCCACCTCATACCTTTTACCCTTCCTATGAGCTTAAATAGTCTTGATCACGAGGGTGCGAGATTGCTAAGTCCCCGTGACTCACAGATACTTCCAAAACCAGTTTGCAGGTGCCAATATTACCGAGCAGGTGACACAAACAAGCTCAAGGAGGAGCTCGATGAAGATCTTGTCCTTTGTGTTGTTTCGTTCTAGTTGATTAGTAGTGGAGCCCAGTCGGGATGACCGGGGATCTGTGTAGCTTTGGGGTAGTCTTCTTTTATTTTGGTTCCGTAGTTGGACCTTGTGTGTATTTGTATGATGTAATGCTTTATTCATGTAATTGTGTGAAGTGGCGATTGTAAGCCAACTATGTATCTCTTTCCCTTATGTATTACATGGGTTGTGTGAAGATTACCTCACTTGTGACATTGCTTTCAATGCGGTTATGCCTCTAAGTCGTGCTTCGACACGTGGGAGATATAGCCGCATCGAGGGCGTTACAAGTCGGTAATCAGAGCCTTCCCCGACTTTAGGAGCCCCCTGCTTGATCGAATCGCTGGCGTTATTGAGTCTAGAAATGTTTTGAGTCATTTAGGATTATATATCGGAGAGTTAGGAATTCTTTTTACTCCCCAGTCCCTTCGTCGCTCTGGTGAGGCATCCTGGCGTAGAGTTTTGACTCTTCTCTTCTCAAATTTCACTAAAAAAAAATTAGGATCGCGCGGGTATCTTGGAATCGTTCTGATGGTTTTGTGACGAGAACATTGTTCTTGGTGCCTCGTGACATTTAGGGGTTGTGGCAGTGTCCCGGGAAGTTGAGCTCTGAGGTGTTGTCGTCACAATTTTATCGTTGTAGTTCTGGAATACCTGAGTTTAGTTTCACCGACATCGAAAATCTCTTTTATGCAGTTGTTGGTGAGATAACCTCGACGCCACCCAGTACTGGGGCGGGAGTTCGGGAGTACTGCCATAACTCATATAACGGATGCTTTTCGAAGGTTGAGGTAAACGATTTCCGATGGTTTCTTGGTTATGTGTTGAAGGATGGATAAAGCTGGATGTAGGATTTGTGTAGTTTTGAGTGAGATATTATGCTTCCCCTGTATCCCCAACACCTGATTGCATAACCAGAAAATTTCGGGAGTTTATAAGTGGGAATTCAAGTAGCTCTTAGGATATCTTTCCGACAGATGTATGATATGAAATTGGGGTTCGACGTCTAGTGGTCCGCCTATCCACGGTTGGTTTTACAGTGGTATCATTGTGTCTTAAAGATTCCTTGGCTATGCCGACTCGGGGACGCTTCGTATGTCATGTGCACTGCCTTGTACATGATGGTTCTGTACGATCGAGCCCGTGTAGGCCCCACCACGAAAACTTCGGACGAAATCTCTATCATATGTTTGTTCCGGCTTATTCCGCAAGCCAATCCTTTGTTTTGTTTTCAGTTGTGGTATTCGAGTTGCTTCAATGTCAAATGTTGATTCCATACCTTCCCGAAATAGTATTCTTATACTCCGATGTGAATACTAATCCTTCTCGATCATCGAGTCTGTCATGTCAATCCTTTTAAACCGGTGTGCTTCTCTTCAAGTGGAGCCAATCATTTCAACATCAGCAAGATCTATTACTAGTTCTTCTCAACGGTGTTGTTTCATCCGTCTCCAAGTTGCCTTTTTTCCCACCCACCCACCCCTTTTTCTTCAAGGACTAAGATTTCTTTATCAAGTATCTATCTTATGGTTATGAAGTCTCTCCATTCTTTTCCGTCAATGTCCTTACCCGGTGATTCTTATGAAGATCCTAACGGAACCTCAAGTTCATCATCCTTCATTCTTTTTCTTCTCGGGTGGTTTCAATTCAAGCTTTTGGTGTTGATCTTATCCTTTTTCTTCGTGGCAAATACCTTCTTATGCCGGTGCACCGCATAATCATTCCCCGCTTGCTATTCAATTATTCCAGAGTGCTGAAGATATCTCAAAAGGCTCGTCTTGTCTTTCAAGATCAGTTCAACCTATTCCGAGGTTGTTATCTCATTCTAGCCATTTAATTCAACCGGTGCAATCTCTCCTTTTAATCTCTTCAACGGTATTTCTTTTGAGTGGGCCCTAACCCACAGGTCTTTTTCCAGGATCTTACCTGACTCTTCTAATTTTCCCGGAGCTTCTCAAATTCTTTTCCAAGTTTGACGTAAGAATGAGTTATCATCAGTCAAATGCTTTTCTCCAAGATCTGTCGAATTCTTTTCATCGTTGGCTCAATCTCTTCGTTTTGATTCTTCCGGAGTGTCTAAATAATTCTTCGTGGTGTTTCTCGTCGTCATTCTCAACATTTGAAGACCGAAGAAGATTTTTTTTCTCTCTCAATCTTGTCCATTCTTTTGATGATTCGTGATTCTAGTTTGTTGCCATCCTCTCATAATTGTTTTCAATTGTGACAATCTTTTCACCCATCCGAAGAAATTCAAGAGTCTTCTCAGTTTGATTATCCGGAGTCCATCATTTCAAGTTTATTCATTCTCAGCTTTTAGCTATCATTCTCCAAATCTTACCGGTGCATCATTAAAGTGTTCTCTTATCAGTTTGTGATCTATTCATTCTCATATATCAAATTCCCTGAAGTATCTTCATTCATTCTCTAACTCTTCCCGATGTTTCTTTATCTTTTCTTCGTTCATTTTCAATTATTACGATGGTTCATTCAAGTTTCTCTTCTTTCGTTTATCATATCAATTTATTTTTTATTTCTATCCTACCGGTGGTTCGTTGAAGACCTTCTCAAGTTTACGCTATATCTATCTTAATCCTTTGTACGAGAATAAGTAGTATGCCAAATCCGTTGCTTTTCATCAATTTAAATTGGTGAAGGATAAGCATAATGTAATTCTTATTCTTGTTTCATCGAGTAAATTTAATTATTCCGGAGGTTCATCAAATTCTCGGTTTCAATTGGTTCATCTTTTCTTTTTCCCAGAGTTCCAGGCTTTCATCATCATGAAGATCCATCTTATCATTGCAAGGCTTCAACCTTATTCTTTTCATCCTTCATTTTGTTTGATCATTCTTTTGTTACCGGAGTTCTTCATGGAGGCTCTACATGATGGTTCATCAAGGATTTAATTCCTTCTCAAAGTATTCATCGAGATTCTTTTCAAAGGAGCTCAAGTATTCTTCATCTTGCAATCCGGAGTGCAATTCTTTCTACCGTATCATTGGAGGTGGTATTATGTCATTCTTGATAATTTGAGCTCATGTTTCATGATTCACATATTGTTAAGAATGAGGTATTTTAAATCCATCAACCTATTCGTTGGAATTATCTTGGGTTATATTTCACCTAGAGCGTTCCCTAAGGATTGTTGCTACCTATGGTGCTCATAAATGACCCAAGTTCTTCATCTATCCTCCCAGTGAAATAAGTTTCTCGTCTCCTTGTTCTTATCAATCCAATTCTTTTTCCCATGAGTGGCAGGTTGTCACCTCATAATTTGAGATGTATTCCATCAGACCATATCAAGCTTATTCTTTTCGTTGTTGGTTTTCCAACAATTCCGTTCGACCTTTCTCCTAAGGATGCCTTTTCAAGATCTTTTGTGGCAGAAGTTGGCATTTTCTTCTCCATTCTCCATTTCAATTATCTATCTTCTAATTTTTTTCGTTCCGGAGGCATTGTGATGTTGCTCTTTTCAGTCATCATCTCGAATTATGAAGATCATGATCTTTTCATGCCTATCCTATTTAACCGGAGTGTTGTGACCTTTTTGCTCAAGTTCTTTTCGCCTTATCAAGCCTTGCACCTCTTTTCAACCGGAGTGCTGTCTGAGATCTTTCTTACCCCTTGTTCCATTCATTCAATAGTTCTAGAGGCAGTGTGTTGTGATTTCATCAAGTATCTTCTCATCTTATCAAGATCTTATTCAATTCCTTTTCTTTTCAACCGGAGTGCTGCCTGAATTTGTTCTTCCTTGTTACTCTCCCCTACCGGAGTGCTTTCAACTTTGTTCTTCTTCGTTGCATTCTTTCTTTCAATTTGTTCAACCTCTCAAGGTTTGTGGTTTCACTCGTTTGTCAAATAAGCAACTTAGTTTTACCTCTTCTCTTTCTCTTCCGTTTTTTCCTCCGGTGCCATTCTAGATCTCGGGACGAGATCCTCTCGTAGTGGTGGAGTGTTGTAACGCCCCGAGACCGATGTGCCAGGTGTCTTCCAGTTATTTGCCGTCGTTGCCATGTCTTTTGCTTGCGTGTTGCATCTTGCCATGTCATCATGTGCATTGCATCATCATGTTTACAAAACTTGCATCCGTCCCGGTCTCCTCGTTCCGTCTATTGTCCGTTCTGAGCCCAGACACACTTGCCCGCGCCCGAGGCACGTCCGAAATATTTTTTTATAAGTGGCCGGAGAGTGTTCTCGGAATGGGATGAGAGTTGACGTGTGGTCTTATTATAGCATAGACAGAGCGCCTGTCAAGTTTCGTCGCATTCGGAGCCCGTTTGACTGCCCAACCGCCATCCGTAGCGGCGCCGTTGTCGGTTTATTCGTCAGACGTTTTCAGTCTCCGGAAACCCGAGCCAGATTGCCCTGTCTTC
Organism: Triticum dicoccoides; assembly: GCF_002162155.2. Lineage (NCBI taxonomy): Eukaryota > Viridiplantae > Streptophyta > Magnoliopsida > Poales > Poaceae > Triticum > Triticum dicoccoides. The sequence goes on from NC_041392.1 coordinate 638,515,525, forward strand.
TCTTCCCACAGCCCACCTAGGTCCAGCCTACCTCTCCTCACGTCCGGAACCGCCCGATCACGATCGGAGGGTCAAGAAACCCCCCTCTTAACCCTAATCCTAGCCCCTTTTCCTATTTAAACCAACTCCCCTTCCATTTTGGGCAGCTATCTACCCCTCCCCCTAAAATTCCGTGCCCCCAATCATCTCCCAACCACTTCCCACCTCCTTCTCCTCGTTTTCCGGCGAGCCCCAACCCTCCTCCGCCACTTGGCAGCGAGCCACAGGTCGCGCCGTCACCGGAAACCACCGTCCTGCCAATCCCTGCCTTCCACGTCGCCTCCGCGCGCCCGCCAGCCAGTCCCGCGCTGCCATGTGGCTTCGCCACGTCGCCCTAGCCGATCCCAACTGCGCGGACCCTCCAGGACCCAGATCGGGCCCTAGGAAGCCCATCGGGGCCCGAAACTCCGCCGCCCTGTGCCTGAGGACGCTCGTCCCCGAGCTCCCGCTCGACCCAGAAGCCGGTCGCGCTCACCGCCGCTGCCTTCGGCGACCAGTCCTCCGGATCCGCTGCTGCCAACCCCAGGTCGCTCCACCCCACTCTCCTTCCTACATCTCAGGGTCCTCTCCTCTCTAATCTCTCTGTCTTTCTCATCTTGCACCTACCATCCCAAGGGAGGCCGCCATGGACGAGCTCCACTTAGCCGTTTTCCGCGTCCCCGAGTGCCGCCAGCCACCTCCGTCACCGGATCTAGGATCCCCTTCGCCGGATCCATCCATTCCTGACCTCGTCGGAGCTCTTCCCCACCGCGCCGTCGTTCCACATAGCCGGCAGCAGCCGCCGAGCCATACTCCCGCCTCTGCTTTGAGCATAGGAGGATGAGTGCCGCACGTGGGTCGCGCCTGGGCCGCCTCTGGACGCAGCACCTGCCCGGCCTCCTCCCACCGAACTGGGCTTGGCCCAGCTAGGTGAGCGCCAACCCCTCCTCTCTGCTGGGCCGCCAACCAGTTTCGGCCAGCTTCTATATTTTTCCCAGATGTACGAATTTAATCATTTTTCCAGAAAGTTGCAGTTTTTCAGAAAAGCCCCTAGACAACATGCATATAATAACTCACAAACGGTGCATCATATTAAAACAATTTATATATGAAAGTTGCTTAGTTTTTCATCTAGTTTCATAATAAGTCATTTTCATCTATGTTTAAAATGTTTAAAATGTTGTTTGGTTAAATTTGCTCCTATGCCATGTTAAAATGCTTTAATTCATAACTAATTAACCATAGCTCCAAATTTAATAAACTTTATATCTAAACGGGGTGGAAAATGCCTAGTTTAACATGGTGGCATTGCTTTGCATGTTTAACAACTCTAAAATTTGGTTTAGGGCAGAACAGTACCATAACTAAAATATGCACATGAGGATTTTCCGGACTTGTTGCTTGTTTTTCCGGCCTCATTTAAACTTGCCTAGATAGGTAGTTTTCTCATGTTTCACCTCTTGCCATGTTAACCAACATTTAATATTGTTGGGTACATAAACAAGATCGAACTAAATAAGTCACGTGGTGTTTCGTCAATATGCAACGGAGTTGCATATTGAGCTCCACTTAATTTGTAGGGTTGTTTGTGCACTTTGCCTTGCCATGCCTCATTAAACCGGACATGCATCATACTTGTTTGCGCATTGTGCCATGCTTATGTGGTGGTTATTTACTATGTTGTTTGCTTTCTTTCCTGTGTACTTCATCTCAGTAATCCGGTAATGTCGTGTTGTGAGGATTCATTCGACTACGTCCGTTTGTCTTCTTCATGGACTCGTTCTTCTTCCTTACGGGATTTCAGGCAAGATGACCATACCCTCGAAATCACTTCTATCTTTGCTTGCTAGTTGCTCGCTCTTTTTCTATGCCTATGCTGCGATACCTACCACTTGCTTATCATGCCTCCCATATTGTTAAGCCAAGCCTCTACCCCACCTTGTCCTAGCAAACCGTTGTTTGGCTATGTTACCGCTTTGCTCAGCCCCTCTTATAGCATTGTTAGTTGCAGGTGAAGATTGGAGCTTGTTCCATGTTTGGAATATGGATATTTGTTGGGATATCACAATATCTCTTATTTAATTAATGCATCTATATACTTGGTAAAGGGTGGAAGGCTCGGCCTTATGCCTGGTGTTTTGTTCCACTCTTGCCGCCCTAGTTTCCGTCATATCGGTGTTATGTTCCCGGATTTTGCGTTCCTCACGCGGTTGGGTTATAATGGGAACCCCTTGACAGTTCGCCTTGAATAAAACTCCTCCAGCAAGGCCCAACCTTGGTTTTACCATTCGCCACCTAGCCTTTTTCCCTTGGGAGTCACGCATCCCGAGGGTCATCTTTATTTTAACCCCCCCCCCCCCGGGCCAGTGCTTGTGTAAGTGTTGGTCCGAACTAGAGTCCTTTGCAGCGCCACCTCGGGGAAACTTGAGGGCTGGTTTTAGTTGTACGGAGCGCTCATCCGGTGTTGCCCTGAGAACGAGATATGTGCAGCTCCTATCAGGATGTCGGCGCATCGGGCGGTCTTGCTGGTCTTGTTTTACCTGTCGAAATGTCATGTAACCGGGATTCCGAGCCTGATCGGGTCTTCCCGCTAGAAGGAATATCCTTCGTTGACCGTGAGAGCTTGTGATGGGCTAAGTTGGGACACCCCTGGAGGGATATGATCTTTCGAAAGCCGTGCCCGTGGTTATGGGTAGATGGGAATTCGTTAATGTCCGGTTGTAGAAAACCTGAAGTTGACCTTAATTAAAATACATCAACCGCGTGTGTAACCGTGATGGTCTCTTCTCGGCGGAGTCCGGGAAGTGAACATGGTGTTGGAGTTATGCTTGACGTAGGTTGTTCTAGGATCTCTTCTTGATCATAGTTTCTCGACCGTGCTTTGCCTCCTCTTCTCGCTCTCATTTGCGTATGTTAACCACCATATATGCTAGTCGCTTGCTGCAGCTCCACCTCATACCTTTTACCCTTCCTATAAGCTTAAATAGTCTTGATCGCGAGGGTACGAGATTGCTGAGTCCCCGTGACTCACAGATACTTCCAAAACCAGTTTGCAGGTGCCGATGTTACCGAGCAGGTGACGCAAACAAGCTCAAGGAGGAGCTTGATGAAGATCTTGTCCTTTGTGTTGTTTCATTCTAGTTGATTAGTAGTGGAGCCCAGTCGGGACGATCGGGGATCTGTGTAGCTTTGGGGTAGTCTTCTTTTATTTTGGTTCCGTAGTCGGACCTTGTGTGTATTTCTATGATGTAATGCTTTATTCCTGTAATTGTGTGAAGTGGCGATTGTAAGCCAACTATGTATCTCTTTCCCTTATGTATTACATGGGTTGTGTGAAGATTACCTCACTTGCGACATTGCTTTCAATGCGGTTATGCCTCTAAGTCGTGCTTCGACATGTGGGAGATATAGCCGCATCGAGGGCGTTACACGCGATGCCTATATACATGATCATGCCTAGATATTCTCATAATTATGCTCAATTCTGTCAATTGCTCAACAGTAATTTGTTCACCCACCGTAGAATACTTATGCTCTTGAGAGAAGCCACTAGTGAAACCTATGGCCCCAGGTCTATTCTCATCATATCAATCTCCATCATTTTAATATTGTTTTGCTATTTACTTTGCCTTTACTTTTTACTTCGCATCTTTATACCAAAAATACCAAAAATATTCTATCTATCGGATCTCACTCTCGTAAGTGACCGTGAAGGGCTTGACAACCCCTAATCACGTTGGTTGCGAGTAGCTATCGTTTTGTGTAGGTACGAGGGACTTGAGCGTGGCCCCCTACTGGATTGATACCTTGGTTCTCAAAAACTGAGGGAAATACTTACGCTACTCTGCTGCATCATCCCTTCCTCTTCGGGGAAAACCAACGCAAGCTCAAGACGTAGCACTGGCCCCCAGTCTAGCCCCTTGTTGATCCATGACGTCAGTTGTGGTGGGGGCCCGAGCGAAAGGCAGGGACGGCTACCCACTTGTTACTCTGGGGAGCTATCATATAAAACCACTCCCGCTGCCATAAACTGGACACCTCTGGGAAGGAACCCTCTGGCCGTGGAACATCAGTGCTTTTGCTTATTATGGCACCTCCGCACTGCGTGTCGCCCCTCGATCATCTTCGGCTTCACATTGAAGGTCTTGAGCCACAGGTCGAAATGTGGGGTAATGTGGAGGAAGGCCTCACACACGACAATGAACGACGAGATATGAAGGAGGGAATCCGGGGCCAAGTCATGGAAATCCAACCCATAATAGAACATGAGCCCCCTAACAAAGGGATCCAGAGTGAGGCCTAGCCCTCGGAGGAAGTGAGATATGAATACAACGCTCTCGCCGGGTTCAGGAGTGGGAATGACCTGCCCTCGAGCAGGCAGCCTGTGCCAGATTTCGCCGGTCAAATACCGGGCCTCTCTTAGCTTCTTGATGTCTTCCTCTGTGACAGAGGAAGGCATCCACCGAGCTTGAAGGTTGGATCCGGACATGGTTGAAGGTCCGAAGCGCCTGACCTAGGCCTGGCGTGTTGGAACTCGAGGCGGGGGAAGGATACGATTGAGTATGAGAGGGAAAAAAGGGACAGGCCTTGGCCTCTTTATAAAGAGGATGAATATCAAGCGTCCTCCTCGTGGCCGTTTGGGACTTGCCTAAAATCGAGGAGTCATACCAACGGGCACGATTGGGTTACCCATGTCCATATTGATGAGAATCCCGTAATAAGGGGGACATGATCTCTGCTTCGACAAGACGTGTCAAGAAAACCACCTCGCAATATGTGCAGTGTTGGTTGACAAAAACGGTTCGAATAATGACCGGGCCATGGCATGGTGTCATGTTTCTAAACGTGTCAGCAGACTAGATTTGTGGAAATATTATTCTCTCTACGGTGGTATGTGGAACTTGTTTTGCAGAGCCGAACACCATCCTTGTGTTCAAAATCTTCTATGGAGAATTCAGAGGAAGAACCCGCCTTGCAATGCCGAAGACAAATCTGTGCGCCGGATTCATTGTCATTGAAGCCTGGTTCAGGGGCTACTAAGGGAGTCCTGGATTAGGGGGTCTCCAGACAGCCGGACTATATCCTTTGGCCGGACTGTTGGACTATGAAGATACAAGATTGAAGACTTCGTCCCGTGTCCGGATAGGACTCTCCTTGGCATGGAAGGCAAGCTTGGCAATACGGATATGTAGATCTCCTCCCTTGTAACCGACTCTGTGTAACCCTAGCCCCCTCTGGTGTTTATATAAACCGGAGGGTTTAGTCCATAGGACAAGGACAATCATACCATAGGCTAGCTTCTAGGGTTTAGCCTCTATGATCTCGTGGTAGATCAACTCTTGTACTACTCATATCATTAAGATCAATCAAGCAGGACGTAGGGTATTACCTCCATCAGGAGGGCCCAAACCTGGGTAAACATCGTGTCCCCCGCCTCCTATTACCATCCGCCTTAGACGCACAGTTCGGGACCCCCTACCCAGATCCATCGGTTTTGACACTGACACATCCCCTCTTTCTTCTAACAATCATCGGTAATTTTACTTGGAGCTATATATTTATTCGTCACATGATATGCGTAAATTTTGGAGCGTCTTTTGCATTTAGTTTTCACTTTTCCTTGATGCACCATGCTGGTATGAGATAGTCCATGGTTGATTTATAGAATCCTTTTTGCACTTCACTTATATCTTTTGAGTATGGCTTTATAGAATGCTTCATGTGCTTCACTTATATCATTTGAAGTTTGGATTGCCTGTTTATCTTCACATAGAAAACCGCCATTTGTAGAATGCTCCTTTTCTTCACTTATATTTGTTAGAGTGTGGGCGTATCTTTTGTAGAAAGAATTAAACTCTCTTGCTTCACTTATACGAATTTAGAGAGATGACAGGAACTGGTCATTCACATGGTTAGTCATAAAATCCTACATAAAACTTGTAGATCACTGAATATGATATGTTTGATTCCTTGCAATAGTTTTGCGATAAAAAGATGGTGATATTAGAGTCATGCTAGTGGGTAGTTGTGGATTGTAGAAATACTTGTGTTGAAGTTTGTGATTCCCGTAGCATGCACGTATGGTGAACCGTTATGTGATGAAGTCGGAGCATGATTTATTTATTGATTGTCTTCCTTATGAGTGGCGGTCGGGGACGAGCGATGGTCTTTTCCTACCAATCTATCCCCCTAGGAGCATGCGCGTAGTACTTTGTTTCGATGACTAATAGATTTTTGCAATAAGTATGTGAGTTCTTTATGACTAATGTTGAGTCCATGGATTATACGCACTCTCACCCTTCCATCATTGCTAGCCTCTTCTGTACCGTGCATTGCCCTTTCTCACCTCGAGTGTTGGTGCAAACTTCGCCGGCGCATCCAAACCCCGTGATACGATACGCTCTATCACACATAAGCCTCCTTATATCTTCCTCAAAACAGCCACCATACCTACCTATCATGGTATTTCCATAGCCATTCCGAGATATATTTCCATGCAATTTCCATCATCATCATATCATGACTTGAGCATTCATTGTCATATTGCTTTGCATGATCGTAAGATAGCTAGCATGATATTTCATGGCTTGTCCATTTTTTGATATCTTTGCTATGCTAGATCATCGCACATCCTGGTACACTGCCAGAGGCATTCATATAGAGTCATATCTTTGTTTTAGTATCGAGTTGTAATATTGAGTTGTAAGTAAATAAAAGTGTGATGATCATCATTATTAGAACATTGTCCCATGCGAGGTTATCAAAATAAAAAAGGCCAAAGAAGCCCAAATAAAAAAAGAGGCCAAAGAAGCCCACCAAAAAAACAAAAAAAACAAAAAATGAGAGAAAAGAGAGAAGGGACAATGTTACTATCCTTTTACCACACTTGTGCTTCAGAGTAGCACCATGTTCTTCATATAGAGAGAGTCTCTTGAGTTATCACTTTCAAATACTAGTGGGAACTTTCATTATAGAACTTGGCTTGTATATTCCAACAATGGCTTCCTCAAATGCCCTAGGTCTTCATGAGCAAGCAAGTTGGATGCACAACCACTTAGTTTCAGTTTGAGATTTCATACACTTATAGCTCTAGTGCATCCGTTGCATGGCAATCCCTACTCCTCGCATTGATATCAATTGATGGGCATCTCCATAGCCCGTTGATTAGCCGCGTCGATGTGAAACTTTCTCCCTTTTTGTCTTCTCCACACAACCTCCATCATCATATTATATTCCACCTATAGTGTTATGTCCATGGCTCACGCTCATGTATTGTGTGAAAGTTGAAAAGGTTTGAGAACGTCAAAAGTATGAAACAATTGCTTCGCTTGTCATCAGGGTGGTGCATGATTTGAATATTTTGTGTGGTGAAGATGGAGCATAGCCAGACCATATGATTTTGTAGGGATAAGTTTCTTTGGCCATGTTATTTTGAAAAGACATGATTGCTTTATTAGTATGCTTGAAGTATTATTGTCTTAATGTCAAATGATAGACTATTGCTTTGAATCACTTGTGTCTTAATATTCATGCCATGATTAGATTGCATGATCAAGATTATGCTAGGTAGCATTCCACATCAAAAATTATCTTTTTTTATCATTTACCTACTCGAGGACGAGCCGGAATTAAGCTTGGGGATGCTGATACGTCTCCGTCGTATCTATAATTTTTTATTGTTCCATGCCAATATTATACAACTTTCATATACTTTTGGCAACTTTTTATACTATTTTTGGGACTAACATATTGATCCAGTGCACTGTGCCAGTTCCTGTTTGTTGCATGTTTTTTGTTTCGCATAAAATCCATATCAAACAGAGTCCAAACGGAATAAAAATTGATGGATATTTCTTTTGGAATATATGTGATTTTTGGGAAGAAGAATCAACGCGAGACGATGCCCGAGGGGGCCATGAGGTAGGGGGCGCGCCCCAGGCGTCAGGCTTGTCCTGGGCCCTCGTGGCCACCCCGTAAGGCGGTTGGTGCCCTTCTTTCTCCGCAAGAAAGCTAATATCCGGATAAAAATCTTGTCCAAAATTCAGCCCAATCAGAGTTACGAATCTCCGATAATTTAAGAAACGGTAAAAGGGCAGAATCAAAAACGCAGAAACAGAGAGACAGAGAGACAGATCCAATCTCGGAGGGGCTCTCGCCCCTCCCATGCCATGGAGGCCATGGACCAGAGGGGAAACCCTTCTCCCATCTAGGGAGAAGGTCAAGGAAGAAGAAGAAGGAGGGGGGCTCTCTCCCCCTCTCTTCCGGTGGCGCCGGAACGCCTCCGGGGCCATCATCATCACCGCAATCTACACCAACAACTTCACCGCCATCATCACCAACTCTCCCCCCCTCTATGCAGCGGTGTAACCCCTCTTTTACCCGTTGTAATCTCTACTTAAACATGGTGCTCAACGCTATATATTATTTCCCAATGATGTATGGCTATCCTATGATGTTTGAGTAGATCCGTTTTGTCCTATGGGTTAATTGATGATCGTGATTGGTTTGAGTTGCATGTTTTATTATTGGTGTTGTACTATGGTGCTCTCTGTGTCACGCAAGCGTGAGGGATCCCCGCTATAGGGTTTGCAATATGTTCATGATTTGCTTATGGTGGGTGGCTGAATGATAGAAACACAGACCCGAGTAAGTAGGTTGTTTGCGTATGGGAATAAACAGGACTTGATGCCTTATAATGCTATGGTTGGGTTTTACCTTAATGATCTTTAGTAGTTGCAGATGCTTGCTAGAGTTCCAATCATAAGTGCATATGATCCAAGAAGAGAAAGTATGTTAGCTTATGCCTCTTCCTCAAATAAAATTGCAATGATGATTACCGGTCTAGTTATCAATTGCCTAGGGACAAATAACTTTCTTGTGTGACAACAAGCTCTCTACTAAAACTAACTTAGTTGTGTCTTCATCTAAACAGCCCCTACTTTTTATGTACGCGCTCTTTATTATCTTGCAAACCTATCCAACAACATCTACAAAGTACTTCTAGTTTCATACTTGTTCTAGGTAAAGCGAACATTAAGCGTGCGTAGAGTTGTATCGACGGTCGATAGAACTTGAGGGAATATTTGTTCTACCTTTAGCTCCTCGTTGGGTTCGACACTCTTACTTATCGAAAGAGGCTACAATTGATCCCCTATACTTGTGGGTTATCATATACCTTTTCACCTTTACTTCTTCGTCTTTTCTTTTTCTTCTTCACATTATGTGTTGGTTCAATCCTCTCTTTGGAGCTCCTTATTGATGAGATTGGTTGAATAGAAGGCTCCTCCTCGTTACCTGATTCATCATAAGAAATAATAGGAGGATATTGGGAAGCCTCTTCCCTTTCATTAGTATTCTCTTCATCCTCTATTTGTTTTCTTTTATTTATGTAATTGGCAATATAAGGATTTTCAATGCAATTCACCGCACAATACATAAAAATTTCTTCTAGATCAATATCGAGGAATTTCTCAAGGTTATATTCTGGAATATGCTTAGTTATACGTTTCATTTCTTCATAACCCAAAAGCAAAATAAGTTCATTATGATGTGCAAGGGAAATCAAATCATCACAATTTTTGGACACGATGCGATCATGAAACAATTTGCATTGGAGATTTAAATGACCATGTTCATTGCAAAGTTCACAAGTATGGCGAAGAATTTTAAATTTTCAGCACAAACATCTAGCCTCTCTTGCAACCATTTAGTTTATAAATACTTATGCCTCTTGCAAAATCTATTTTCCCTAATTGGTGTGTACTTGCAAGCTCTATGTACACCACAAAAGTTGACATGCTTATAAGAGACATTTTCATCATGACTAGTGCAATCATCATTAGTACTATGGATATTCAAGGGGTTCATACTAACAACATTGCAATCATGCTCATCATTCAAAGATTTAGTGCCAAACATTTTGGAGACTTCTTCTAGCACTTGAGCACAATTTTCCTTTCCATCATTCTCACGAAAGATATTAAAAAGATGAAGTGTATGAGGAAAACTCAATTCCATTTTTTTCTCTTTTATAAAATAAACTAGTGATAAAACAAGAAACAAAAAGATTCAATTGCAAGATCTAAAGATATGCCTGCAAGCACTCACCTCCCTGGCAACGGCGCCAGAAAAGAGCTTGATGTCTACTACACAACCTTCTTCTTGTAGACGTTGTTGGGCCTCCAAGTGCAGAGGTTTGTAGGACAGTAGCAAATTTCCCTCAAGTGGATGACCTAAGGTTTATCAATCTGTGGGAGGCGTAGGATGAAGATGGTCTTTCTCAAGCAACCCTGCAACCAAATAACAAAGAGTACCTTGTATCCCCAACACACCCAATACAATGGTAAATTGTATAGGTGCACTAGTTCGGCGAAGAGATGGTGATACAAGTGCGATATGGATGGTAGATATAGGTTTTTGTAATCTGAAAATATAAAAACAGCAAGGTAACTAATGATAAAAGTGAGCACAAACAGTATTGCAATGCTAGGAAACAAGGCCTAGGGTTCATACTTTCACTAGTGCAAGTTCTCTCAACAATAATAACATAATTGGATCATATAACTATCCCTCAACATGCAACAAAGAGTCACTCCAAAGTCACTAATAGCGGAGAACAAACGAAGAGATTATTGTAGGGCACGAAACCACCTCAAAGTTATCCTTTCTGATCGATCTATTCAAGAGTTCGTAGTAAAATAACACGAAGCTATTCTTTCCGTTCAATCTATCATAGAGTTTGTACTAGAATAACACCTTAAGACACAAATCAACCAAAACCCTAATGTCACCTAGATACTCCAATACCACCTCAAGTATCCGTGGATATGATTATACGATATGCATCACACAATCTCGGATTCATCTATTCAACCAACACAAAGAACTTCAAAGAGTGCCCCAAAGTTTCTACCGGAGAGTCAAGATGAAAACGTGTGCCAAACCCTATGCATAAGTTCACGAGGTCATGGAACTCGCAAGTTGATCACCAAAACATACATCAAGTGGATCACGTGATATCCCATTGTCACCACAGATAAGCACATGCAAGACATACACCAAGTGTTCTCAAATCCTTAAAGACTCAATTCGATAAGATAACTTCAAAGGGAAAACTCAATTCATCACAAGAGAGTAGAGGGGGAGAAACATCATAAGATCCAACTATAATAGCAAAGCTCGTGATACATCAAGATCGTACCACCTCAAGAACACGAGAGAGAGAGAGAGATCAAACACATAGCTACTGGTACGTACCCTCAGCCCCGAGGGTGAACTACTCCCTCCTCGTCATGAAGAGCTCCGGGATGATGAAGATGGCCACCGGAGAGGGATTCCCCCCTCCGGCAGGGTGCCGGAACGGGTCTAGATTGGTTTTCGGTGGCTACGGAGGCTTCTGGCAGCGGAACTCCCGATCTAGGTTTCTTTCTGGAAGTTTTGGTTTATATAAGAGGTGTTGGAGTCAGGAACAAGTCAGGGGGGTCCCCGAGGCGGCCACGAGGCAGGGGGCACGCCCAGGGGGTAGGGCACGCCCCCCACCCTCGTGGTGGCCTCGGGGCTCTTCTGGCCCACTTCCGATACTCCATGGGCTTCTTCTGGTCCAAAAATTATCTCCGTCAAATTTCAGCTCAATTGGACTCCGTTTGGTTTTCCTTTTCTGCAAAACTCAAAAACAAGGAAAAACAAAAACTGGCACCGGGCTCTAGGTTAATAGGTTAGTCCCAAAAATCATATAAAATAGCATATAAATGCATATAAACATCCTAGATGGATAATATAATAGCATGGAACAATCAAAAATTATAGATACGTTGGAGACGTATCAACTTGCAACTCGGACAAAAAAGGTTGGGCCCTAGTTGCGAGTCGAGGATGAACTTGCAACTCGGACAAAAAAGGTTGGACCCTAGTTGCGAGTCGAGGATGGACTTGCAACTCGGACAAAAAAGGGTTGGGCCCCTGTTGCGAGTTGAGGACACACTTGCAACTCGGACAAAAAAGGCTATGCTCTAGTTACAAGTCGAGGGTGGACTTGCAACTCAGACAAAAATTGTTGGGCCCCAGTTGCGAGTCGAGGGTGGACTTGCAACTTGGAAAAAAAGTCTAGCCCCATTCGCGTCGAGAGTGGACTTACAACTAGGACAAAAATGGTTTGGCCACAGTTGGACTTTCAACTGGAAAGAAAAGGCCGGACCCCAGTTATGGGTCGAGGGTGGACATGCAATTAGGACAAAAAATATTGAGACCCAATTGCGAGTTAAGAGTGCAATTGCAACCAAGAAAAAAAGGCCAGGCCCAGCTGCGACTCAAGGGTGGATTGCAACTGGGACAAAAAAGGGCTAGGTCTGAGTTAAAAGTCGAGGGGGTTATTGCAACTGGGACAAAAAGGTTCGGTCCCTAACTGTGAGTCGAGGGTGGACTTTCAAATAGAAAAAAGGTCGGGCCCCAGTTGCGAGTTGATGATGAACTTGCAACTAAGACAAAAAAAAGTCCGGGTCCCAGAGTCGAGAGCGGACTTGCAATTGGGAGGAAAAAACGTTGGGCCCGAGTTGCGAGTCGAGGATGGACTTGCAACCGGGACAAAAAACGACCAGGTCCTAGTTGCGAGTCGAGGGTGAACTTACAACTAGGACAAAAAATGTCAGACCCCAGTTGCGAGTCAAGGGCGGACTTGCAAATGGGACAAAAAAAAGAACGGATCCCATTTGCGAGTCGAGGGTGGACTTGCAACTAGGAAAAAAAGGCCAAACCCCAATTATGAGTTGAGGGCCAATAAAAACGGAGTCGAACATGCCTAAGCCAACAACATGATACACAATAAACAAACAACAACAGGGGAGTCAGAAGGTAGAGCTTGCATGAAAATGATGAAAAAATAAATCAAATGGTGAATTTAAAAAGTACTTTTAAAATTTTAAAAATCATGGATTTAAAAGACTAAAAAGGAGAAAAAACAAAAGTTTAAAAAGATGGGACCTCTATTGCATGCCAGTGTGTGGTTGGACTTGCACCTAGAACAAAAAATGGATCGGGCCTCATTTAGGGGACAATTAGATAAAACATAACAAGGAGACACAGGAATACATCATCCAACGTCGGGAGATCAACAAGATGCAACAGTGACAGTAACTACTTGTATGACAAGGATGCACTTGCAACATAATCTAAAAATATGTTGGGCCAAGTTGCATCTCGGTGGTTTACTTGCAATTGCGACAATAAAAATGAACGAGACAAGATCCAGTTTACATGTCGGTGGTCGACTTGCAACTAGAATAAAAAATAAAAAGGCGAACCCAGTTTGGAGTATACTTGAAGGAAAGACCAAAACAGTTTGGACCCAGATGCATGTCGGTGATCGACTTGCAACTGGAACAAGAATAATAAAAGGACACACGGTTCTTACATATTAGGGTTAGACATGAGAACAAAAATATAAACAAGAAATTGGCCGTTGCCTGTCATTGTACTGTTTAGAAACTTGGTCGGGTCGCCTCTACTCCTTAGACAAAGAGCAATGGGATAGAGAGAGCGAAGAAACAGAGCCAACGAGCCAGCGGTCAGCTCGTCTCTTCAACTTATACAGACAACACTTATCTTCAACTACAACACAGGAAAAAAAGACCACGAAAAACGGCCCAAAAAATAAATACACACGGTGTGATGGGCAGGGGCGGACCCAGAAAAAATATTGAGAGGGGGCAAATATATGAACATATTTATAAACCAACAAAGCAAGTAGCTATATAAAATTTAAACATAGACATGTGGTAACCAAATTCGATGATAAGTGAAAGAAAACTAACCATTTGCGATAAATTGACTTGCATCAATATGATAACAACTTATTTTGAAGTTGCAAAAGAGCATTGACACATTGTAAACAGAGAGTAACAACGTTGAAGAATACCAATATTAAAAAAAATAGTATTAGCATATTACCTTTCGTTTCATCCCACGAAGATCTTTCATGCATGAAAACGTTGGAATGTTAATTACTTCATCCAGATTTTTTGTCCAGTAATTGTTTTTCTACAAAGCAAATAAGGTTATGGTTCATAAAATTATCAATTATTTTGGTACGTACAACACTTTCATAAGAAGAAAAGCCTCTCCATTAGCTTAGCTGCAACTTTAAGTGCTAAAAACAAAAACGTTAAATGAAATGTCAAGTAGACATATAACATAAATGAATATGGAATGTGCTAGAAATTGGGAAGTAGCAAAAAATGATCTCAATCACATTGGAGTTTTTCAGTCTGGATTGGCCATTGAGCGTGTGTAGAAAGTGGCATACTAAAATTTATGTTCAACGATAAAACTGTTCGAACTGACATAGTCACCCAAGTAAGTAAATATACATAACTTGATGAGATTAACATGATTTTTAAGTTAGAAATTGCAAACAAACAGAAATTTGGAAAAGAAAAGAACCCTAGATAAAGATACGGCTTAGGGAATTGCATAATTGAGGTCCCTGTTTGTGATGTGGTTGTGCAGCCACTGCGGCGGCGGCGTTGCTAGGCGGCCTGAGGCGCGGTGGAAGGGCGCAGCAAAGGGACGACTTGAGGACCCTATGAGCGGCGAAGTAGGGGAGTCCGCGATTCGGTTCCGTGCCTGGCTGCATGCCTGCGTAGACCTGAAATCTGGCCACGATTGTGAGTAGGTAGGCAATGAGGACGTGCGTAGGATGCACCGCTGCAGGCTGAAGCAATTTCTATTTGTTTAATGGGCTGCTTGTTTTGAGTTTAGATTACGTGGACTTCCGAAATTACCCAAATAACAGAGCTGAGTGGGGCCCGTTACAGGCAACGGCGCAAACGGGCGCACACCCCCGCGCGCCTGGGCCGGCCCGTTTCTGAATAATATCATTCGAGGCAAAAAATAAGATGAGCAAGCGATGTATCGAACCTTGGATCGATCGATTGAGAGTGCAGCGCACTAACCACCAGAATAACAAGGCGCTTCTGCACATTATCTTCTTTCCATTGTTTTAATCTTTATCTGCTCCTTCCATTCCTAAATATTTGTCTTTCTAGGCATTTCAACAAGTGACTACATACGGAGTAAAATGGGCGGATCTATACTTTAAAATATGTCTACATACATCCATATGTAGTAGTCATTTGAAATGTCTAGAAAGACAAATATTTAGGAACGGAGGGAGTAGAAAGTTCGCTGGTCAATTTCTGGGTGTTTTTTTCTGGTTCCTTTTTCCTTTTTATTTTTCTATTTCCTTAAACGCGTAAACTTTTTATCAAATTTGTGAACTTTTTTTCAAATTCGACGAACTTTTTCCAAATTCAATGAACTTTTATCAAAATTGATGAACTTTTTTCAAATTTGGTGAACTATTTTGTCAAATCCGATGAACTTTTTTCAAATTGAATGAACCTTTTCCAATTTTGATGAACATTTTTCAAATTTGATGAACATTTTTTTCAAATTCCATGAACTTTTTTCTAAAGCAATGAACTATTTTTTCAAATCGATGAACGATTTTCAAATCCGATGAACTTTTCTGAAATTCAATGAACTTTTTCTAATTTTTATAAACTTTTTTCAAATTCCATGAACTTTTTTTCTAAATCGATGAACTTTTTTCAAAACAGCTGAACTTTTTTTCAAAATTGATGAAAGGTTTTAAAATTTTGTGAACTTTTAAAAAATGGTGAACTTGTTTTTTCAAAATCAATGAACTTTTTAACTAATTTTCAGATTTACGTTAATGTTTTCACTAAAAACGGTTAAGTAGAACTTTTTCCTTGTTAGAGAACAGTAGAACGTGTTTGTCCTAGTGGTTCTCGCGTTAGAGTTTGGAGAAAAAGGCCTGCTATCCTGTGTTCAAAACCTGGCTATCGCGCTTTTTCTTCACGTTCACTTTTTTCGTGTCGTGGTTACCGTGTTCAGTCCAAACTCACCTGGGCCGGCCCAGTAGCGCGACGCTTCAGCGCCAGAACGCGAAACCGGCGCTGAAGGCGCCGGTTAGGAGCTCCCCGTAGCTATAACGTACGAACAAGTATACGTCGCTGGATCTTCTTAAAAAAAGTATACGTCGCTGCAAAAATCGAGTGGGGGCAGCTGCCTCCACAGTCTTCAACGTGGGCCCGCCCTTGGTGATAGGCTGTAAAAATGAACTGACAGACGAGCGACACCAGACGTGCAGGACAAAACAACCCCGATCAAAGAATTGCACAAAATTTATAGAGACAAAACAAATGGACTGAAACTTAGATGAGACATCACACTCATCTATATGAGTTTTAACAATTTCGATACATGATTTACTATTCCGTGTACGCGTTACATAGATGAATACAAATGAAAACAACGAAAAAATGCATGAACAATCATATAGTATATACACGCACAAAGGAGATGCTTGTACACGTCATCTGATATATACACATATCATAGTATCACAAGGGGAAGAAAAATGAAAAATGAAAAAAATACAAAAAATACCTCACAAACTGCCACAGCTGCAGTGTATCAAGACAATACAACAATAGACAAAAAAAGAAAAAAAAGAGAGGAAAGGCAGCCCACGCTAGCACACATGGGCTAGCGCACGCTGGCACGCTGCATGCACATCCCGTGCGGGCTGCGCGAGCGCACGACTGAGCCGGCCCAGCAACAATGTACAGGTGCGCGAAAAAAGCAGAAAAGCACCTTGAAATTCCTTCTCAGCAAGTATCGAACTCTCGCCGTTAGAACAGCGAACAAGAATGCTAACCACCTAAGCTTCTTTGCGCTGCTGACCAAATACAGGCAAAGGACTTTAAGTACACTACTGTAGCGCTTTGAATTTTAATTTTTTCCAAAACATTTGGGAAAAAGTTCATAAATTACAGAACAGTTCATTTGTTTTGAAACAAATTAATCGATTTTGAAAAAACGTTCACGAATTTGAGAAAAAATTCTATCGATTTTGAAATAGGTTCATCGTTTGAAAAAATAGTTCACGAATCTGGAGAAAAAGTTAACAGATTTGAAAAACGTTCATCAAAATTCAAAAAAGGTTCATCAACTTTGAAAAAAGTTCATCAATTTTGAAAAAAAGTTCATCGAAATTCAAAAATAGTTCATCAAATTTGAAAAATAGTTCATCGAATTTAAAAAAAGTTTATAAATTATAAAAAAAAAGTGCATCGATTTGACAAAACGTTCATGTACTTGCGAACCAATTCATCGGACCAAGACAAAGAAAAAAAGAGAACAAAAAAATGGGAGGAGAACGAATAATAGATGGAAATATTAAAAGGTAACTAGATCCCTCCCGGCGGCCGCGTGGTTACACTGGCGTTCTTTGACGGGAGAGGTACTTGGTTCGAATCGTAGCAGCGCCTTTTTTGCGGATTAAGACACAAACGAAGACACGTTAGATGGGCCGGCCCAGCCTGACGCGGGGGTGTGCGCCCGTTTGCGCCCATGCCTGTAACGGGCGCAACGGGCGCCGTTTAGGGAATGCCCAAATCATCAGATCATCAGTGCATGAATTTTAAAGACAAAAGAAATCGAACGATGAGGGACTTAGATGTGAGATAGTTATTTCACATCTAGATGTGAAATAGCAAATCCGTTTTTAATAATAGGGTGACATTTTTATTATTATGGTGATGGCATTTTTTTTTGTCATTTAGATTATGGCATTTTTAATAGTGAGAGGATGGTATTTTTTATTTTTTATGACATGGCAGTTTTTATTAACAAGTGCATGATTTTTTTTTATTATAGGATGGCATTTTTAATAGTGAGAGGATGGAATATTTTATATTTAATAGCATGGCATATATTAATAAGAGAGTGGTATTTTTTATTTATACTAGAATGTCATTTTTATTATTGTGAGGATGTCATTTTTATTATTTAAGATGGTGGCATCTTTTTTCATTGAGAGGTGGCATTTTTTGCTGCCACTTTTTTTACACACAAGATTTTGGGGTGATGACTAGGAACATGGCAACTTTTGTGGTGTTTTTTTATTTTTCTATTTTTTGTGTATGTCATTTTCTAAAAGAAAAAACTATTTAATGGCCTAGGCCAATAGGGGGATCGCCATGGCCCTGCCGCTGGGAGGACCTCCCCCTCGCGAACGAATGCGTTCGATGGGGGGCTCCTCCTAGCGACTGATCGGCAGCTAAAGGCGTCCTAATTTTAATGTAGAAAAGGCTATGTTACAAAGAACAAAATCCAAGCTCGTGCCATCTTTTATGTATAAATAATATTTACAGGTGTGCACGATTGTCCTTCTATACATGACGTGGCGACAATGTTCACATTCCAACCCCTGATTTAGTTTTTGTCTGCAGAACAAGAGCACATAAACAAGGGAACGAAGACCCTTAAGCACCTCTCTCTATCCTTTCTATCACCAAATGGTTCACAATACCTGAACTTCAAACTAGAGACGTGGTGTCCCACCATAATGTTGAGTGATAGAATCCTACAAGAGGACCAAAACAGTTACTGGGATGGGCTTTCACTCGATTGGTTTGACAAGTTTGTGGACAAAAATGTCCAGAATCTGAATTACTGAGTTGACGTGTCTAGTTGCATCCACCTTGCAAATTTATGTACATGCAACGAAATTTACTCAAATTTCAAAATATAGTAGATCTTTAAAACTTAAATAGAAACAATTATAAAGTTTATAATCAGAACAAAGATGAAGGTGGAAAAAGCTATGGTTCCATCTAAAAACTAAGAAGGTAGTTTATCCCTCAAGTTTGTGAAAGCCAAAAGTGGTAAATCAAAGGACTCGAAGGCCAGCCATAACAAATACTGAGGTAAATCTTAACAATATCGTCCACAAACAGTTTATAACGTCCAATATGCGTCCCTATCCTTGAGAAACTTGGAAGTGCCGCCAAGGATAGAAGCGCACATCAAAGACGCTTCGCAGGATGGTTATCATTACAACATACCATGTACTGAATAGATGATAATACCAGATAAATGCTTACACTCGCCACAAGCTACAACATGAATATCTCAATACATCAATACATAGCAATCATCATACAGAAGAAACATGATCCAGCTACGGATGAAATCAAACGAAAAAAGAACGGCGTCCTGGGCTGCCAACTAGGAACCCATCCTATGATCATTGAAGAAGAAGAATTCCCAATAGAACAAGCGTCGCTCTCATGTCAAAGCATCTATTTACCTGTACGTGCATCTGTTGTTGTTGTTGTAATTTGTGAGCCACTGGGACTCAGCAATCTCATTACCATGGGTATCAAAACTAGAAAAACTTAATGGGTGTGGAATGGTTAAGTGGTGAGGTTGCAGCAAGCACTAAGCATTTGTATGTGGCTAACTTATGAGTACAGTAATAAGAAGAGTAAACTACGCATAAACGAATGTGAAATAGCAATGATCAAGAAATGATCCTGAACACCTACTTACGAATCATGTCATAACCCCACAGTGTTCTCCTCCCAAACTCCCTCGAAAAGAGACGATCACGGTTACGCACACGGTTGGAGTATTTTAATTGAGTTTAGTGTCAAGTTCTCTACAGTCGTATATTATAAATTTCCAAGTTGCCACATAATCATGGGCATGGCTTTCCGAAAGATTTAACCCTGCAGGGGTGCTCCAACTCGTCCATCATAAATTACCACAAGATGCATTGAAAGACCTCAACCTCAGGATAGCCCGAAGTATCCTCGGAATCCTGGTGCACAAGACATTCGACTAAGGTAAAACAAAACCAACAAGATCTCCCGACATGTTGACACCTCGATAGGAGTCGCGCATATCTCGTTATAGGGCCACGATCGGATATGTCAGCCTACGAGTAAAAGCAAACCTCAAGTTGCGCCGCGATGGCCCTGCAGTCTGTCCGTTTTGGACCAACACTCATGAGGAGCACTGGCCCGGGTTGTTGATTAATTATCATGGGGCCGGAAAGTCCCTATGCAAGTTTTATTAGGTTGGCGAATGGTAAAACCAATGTTGGGCCTTGCTAGAAGAGTTTTATTCAAGGACGAATTATCAAGGGGGTCCTCATAAAATCCCAAACATATTAGGAGCGCTCATAAAGGAACATAACACCAGTATTACGGAAACTAGGGCGGCATGAGTGGAACAAAACACTAGACGAAAGGCCAAGCCTTCCACACATTACCAAGTATATAGATGCATTAACTAAATAGAGAGATATTGTGATATCCCATGGTATTCATGTCCCAACATGGAACAACTTGCACTACACCTACAACTAGCAACGCTATAAGAGGGGCTGAGCAAAGTAGTAACATAGTCAAACAACGGTTTGCTAGGATAGTTGAGGTTAGTGGCTTATCATGGCATATTGGAAGGCTTGAAAAACAAGTGGTAGGTAGCGAGACATATCGGTAGCATCGAGAAAATTAGCAAGCAAAGATAGTAGTGATATCCAAGGTAATGCTCATCTTGCCTGGAATCCCACTTGGAAGAAGATCGAATCCATGAAGTAGTCGAACAACGTCCTCGCACGAAACAAAAACTAACGTGAAGAAGCATAATCAGAAAGAAGCAAACAACATGGTAAACAAACAAGGCATAACCATGACATGATGCACAATCAAATATGATGCATGTCCGATTTAATGAGTCCTGCATGACAAAAATGCAACAATCAAATACTACACATTAAGTGAAGATCAATATGAAGAAACTCCACATTCGATCATTTAGTTCAATCTTGTTTATTTACTCAGCAAGTTTAAATGTTTTTAACATGGCAAGAGGTGAAGCCCAAATATACTACCTCTAGGCAATTTAATGAGGCCAGAAACAACACATAACAATCCTGGAAAAAATCCCCATATGCAAATTTAAAATTTGGTACTGTTCTGCCCTAAAAAATATTTTATTATTGTTAAACAAGAAAATAGAAGTGCACCACGTTCTTATACATGTTTTTCTAGGCCATTTACATATATAATTTATTTAATTCGGAGCTACGATTATTTAGTTATAAAATAAACCATTTTTAGCATGTCATTTATGAAAAAATAATGCAAACATCAAGTTAAACATTTTTATCATGGATGAAAGTTACATATTATGAAACTACATGAAATTCTGAGCAAGTTACATACATGACATGATTCATTTTGATGCATGAATATTTAGTTATTAGCAATTTAAAATAGTGGCATTTATGTAAATATGCATGCACTAAATAAATGCTAAATCACCGTTGATAGAAAAAAACATACATGTGCCGAATGCTGCTGCTACTGGGCAACAGATCTGAGCGCAACAATTAGAGCAGAAAATCAAAAGAAAGAAAGGTCCTCTAGTGCAGTAATCTTGAATTCGGCAAGAATCTCATTTTTTGGTAGTACGAAGGGGGGATTGGCCCAAAAATTGGGTAGGGGTAAAGAAGCAGCTCGGTGCCGATGGCTTATTCAACTGGCCCCCGAACCGCGCGAAATGATCGCCTATTACATTGCTCGCAAACTCTGTGTGGCGTGGGGCTACCTATTATTCGTAGCCGGTATGTACAACGCATGCATGGCCTCGGTTTGCTGTGTGGATTGTCTATGCATTTACAGAGAGTAATGGAACTCAGCTGTAACACCCTCGATGCGACTATATCTCCCACGTGTCGAGGCACGACTTAGAGGCATAATCGCATTGAAGGCATATGTCGCAAGTCAGGTAATCATCACAAACATCCCATGTAATATAGATAATGAAAAGGGATAACATAGTTGGCTTACACTCGCCACATCAATCAAGTACATAAATAACATACATCAACCAAACACTCATGGCCCGACTACGGCACCAAAATGAAAGATAACCCAACAAGCGACATGGTCCCGATCACCCCCAACAGGGCACCACTACTGATCATCAGGAAAAGAAACATAGTAACGCTGAGAGTCCTCGTCGAACTCCCACTTGAGCTCGTACGCGCCACCTGGAGCGGAATCACCTGGACCTGCATCTAGTGTAATAGTAATCTGTGAGCCACAGGGACTCAGCAATCTCGCACCCTCGCGATCAAGACTATTTAAGCTTATAGGAAGGGTAAGGTAAAAATATGTGGAGCTGCAGCAAGCGACTAGCATATATGGTGGCTAACTTATTCGCAAAATAGAGCGAGAAGAGGAGGCAAAGCACGAGCGAGAAACTAGAGAGCAACCTGCGCAAACATTACTCCAACACCGTGTCCACTTCCCGGTCTCCGCCGAGAAGAGGCCATCACGGTAACACACACGGTTGATTCATTTTAATTTAGTTAAGGTTCAAGTTATCTACAACCGGACATTAATAAATTCCCATCTGCCCATAACCACGGGCACGACTTTCAAAAGTTCAAACCCTGCAGGGGAGTCCCAACTTAGCCTATGACAAGCTCTCACAGTCAATGAAGGAATAGACCTCCTCCCAAGACGTTCCGATCAGACTCGGTACCTCGGTAATTCAAGACACTTCGACAGGTTAAAACAAGACCAGCAACACCGCCCGAATGTGCCGACAAATCCCAATAGGAGCTGCACATATCTCGTTCTCAGGGCACACTCAGATGAGACTAGCTACGAGTAAAACCAACCCTCAAGTTTCCTCGAGGTGGCCCCGCAGGCAGCTCAGTTCGGACCAACACTCAGAGGAGCACTGGCCCGAGGGGGTTTAAAATAAGATGACCCTCGGGCTCCGGAAACCCAAGGGAAAAGAGGCTAGGTGGCAAATGGTAAGACCAAGGTTGGGCATTGCTGGAAAAGCTTTAATCAAGACAAACTATCAAGGGGTTCCCATTATAACCCAACCGCGTAAGGAACGCAAAATTCGGGAACATAACACCGATATGACGGAAACTAGGGCGGCAAGAGTGGAACAAAACACTAGGCGAGAGGCCGAGCCTTCCACCCTTTACCAAGTATATAGATGCATTAAGATAACATAGCAATATAATGATATCCCAACAGTAAATAAATGTTCCAACAAGGAACGGCCTCCAATCTTCACCTGCAACTAGCAACGCTATAAGAGGGGCTGAGCAAAGCGGTAACATAGCCAATCAACGGTTTGCTAGGACATGGGGGGTTAGGAGTTTGACATGGCAATTTGGGAGACTGACAAGCAAAAGGTAGGCATCGTAGCATTGGCATAGCAAAAGAGCGAGCAAACTAGCATAGCAAAGATAGTAGTGATTTCGAGGGTATGATCATCTTGCCTGCAAAGCTGTCAGAATTGACTGGATCCTCAAAAGCAAACTCAACGGGCTCCTCGTTAGCGAACTCGTCTCCCGGCTCTACCCAAACAAGACAAACAAGCAACAAAGATACAATCAACCACGTGCAAGCTCAAACAATAAGATGCAATGATGGTATGCTATGCGGGATGCGATGCGGGATGCAAAATGCAAGATATGATAGGAAATGCATGAACCTGGCCTCAACTTGGAATTCCAAGTGTGCCACTGGAAAGATGAGATGAAATCGCTTGAAAACGATATAAAGAACGCCGGAATCGGAGTTACGGTTTGGAAAAGGCAAGCGATTCAAATATGACACCGGTCTGCAATTTACAGCAAGTAGGCCTCTAAATGCAACGAAATGAACATGCTACAACACTCAAACATGGCAACAAAATACATGGCAGGGAAGCATTCAAGATGCTTAACAAAAGTCTAGCACTGAGCTACGGCCAATTCATCCATTAACAGGTTCAAACAAGCATGGCAAAAACGCAAATGGAAAACAAGTTGGTACTCGCCGCTTCGGTATCAAAGGGAAGCTTGCCCCTAGATACGTGGGACCTTTCAAGATTGTCAGCAAGAGAGGCAACCTCGCCTATCAACTCGAGCTTCCTTCAAACTTTGCAAATGTTCATGATGTGTTCCATGTCTCTCAGCTTCGAAAGTGCTTCAAGACTCTTGACCGCACTGTCAACTTCGAGGATATTGAGCTCCAAGAAGATCTCTCTTATCGTGAGCACCCAGTCGCTATTCTTGAAGAGACTGCAAGACTCGCAACAAGTCGATCAAATTTCTCAAAGTCAAGTGGTCACACCATTCCGACCGTGAAGCTACCTGGGAACGCGAGGATCACCTCCGTTCTGAGTACCCGGCGTTCTTTCAGTCCTAGATCTCGGTACGAGATCCTTTCGTAGTGGTGGAGTGTTGTAACGCCCCGGATATAACTTTCCCAATATGTATTCCAACTCTTGCCGTTTCCGGCGTTAAGTTATTTTATTTTCTCGGGTTCGGGTTCTTGTCTCCGTGTGTTGTTGTCGTTGTCATGCATCTGATATCATGTCATCATGTGCATTGCATTTGCATACGTGTTCGTCTCATGCATTCGAGCATTTTCCCCGTTGTCCGTTTTGCATTCCGGCGCTTCGTTCTCCTCCGGTGGTCAATTCTACCTTTGTTTCATGTGTGGGGATTAAACATTTCTGGATTGGACCGAGACTTGCCAAGCGGTCTTGGTTTACTACCGGTAGACCGCCTGTCAAGTTTCGTATCATTTGGACTTCGTTTGATACTCCAACGGTTAACCGAGGGACCAAAAAGGTCTCGTGTGTGTTGCAGCCCAACACCCCTCCATTTTGGCCCAAAACCCACCAAACTTTGCTCCATCATCTAGAGCATTCGATCACGATCGCGTGGCCAAAAACCGCACCTCATTTGGACTCTCCTAGCTCCCTCTATGCCTATATAAAGACCCCTCCATTTTCGGATCTCCTTCCTCCCCCCGAAACCCTAAAATTCTACCCGCCGCCGTCGGACACGTCCGACCCACCACCGGACATCGCCGCCGCCCAACCGCAGCACGCCACGTGGCGAGCCGCGCCCACATCGCCGCCTCAGCCGCGCGCGGCCCGCTCGGGCCCGTCCTCGGCCCTCCTGGCCCGAAGGCGCCTCACCGCCCGCGCCCGAAGACCCCGCGCCGCGCCGCCTCCCTCCTCGGCTCCGGCGCCGCCACGCCTGCCGCCGCCGCCCTTCTCCATCGCCGGCGCAGCCGCCACCTCGCCGGCGCGAGCCAGCCGCCGCCCGTGCTCGTCGGCCCGGTCCCCGCGCCGCCCTGCACCATCCTCCTCCTCGCCGGCTCTCCGCTCCGACGCCACCCCGCGGGACCACCCCGGCGACCCCGAGCTCCGGCAACAACGACGAACTCCGGCGCTCGAGCTGCTACAGTGCGTGTGCGCTAGATCTGGATCGGAGCTACAGTAAACCCTAGGAGGTCGAAATTTTCTCTAAGTCCCTAAATTTTTCAGTCCATGTGCTCATGTTCGAGGCCTCGTAACTTCGCATCCGTAACTCCAATTCGTGCATATAGCATATCAAAATGTTCATCTCAGAGAGTACATCATTTCATTCCATTGTATCATTTTCATTTGAGTTCATCTTGATGCCCGAAATGCTGTTAGAAGAGGGCTACTTGAGTTAATTGTCAAATCTGCTACTTCATCTTGGACATTTGTCTTTTTTGCCATGATTAATGTGTACATGATATGCCCTTGAGTTCTACATATGTTTTGTTAAGGGTTTTGTCATCTTGCCATAGGTGCAACCCATGTATTTTTGTGTTGTGTGTGGTGCCTAGTGCAAGCTTGTAAAGTGAGGCACCCGGTAACTCCATTTTCAGGGACTTAGTAATTTTACTAAGTCCTGGGATTGTTTATCTCTTGATGCCACATGTTCGTGTTGTTTCCTAGTGATTTGTGCCTCTTTTGAGGATGATCAGTAAAGGAGTTTTGTTAATATTGTAGTGCTCTATCCATCCTTGCCTTTGTTTGCAATTATGGAGCACCCTAGCTTGAGTCAATCGAGCTCTACTTTTGCTTCGTTGTGAATCTGGGCAGATTGTCAACTTGTTTGCAATTTTGCCGGTGTTGTTGTAGTTGATCCGTGCATGCTATGCCATTGTTCTTGCCATGTCTAGCTTGCATTTTATGCCTTCTTAATGGATGTATGCTTGTCTTGCCATGACTTGCACCATAGTGAGTGCATCGAGCTCGTAAACATGCCTACTTGAGTTATGTTTCAGCATGTGCCAGTTTTCACTAAGTCTGAAAACTGATTATGTTTTTGCTATGTTCATGTGCTTGTTAGTTTATTTTCGGATCCCTTTTGGCTCACGGTCACTAAGGGACTTTTGTTAAGCTTGTTGAGTATCTCCATGCCATGTTCTTCTTTGCCATGTTCAGGTCCTGTAGCATGTTGTTTTGTTGCTCCGAAGAGGGCTATATGATCTGAAATTTCAGACAAGTGTTAATTTCACAAAGTCTGAGATCTGTTTTCCATTTGCGTTTTTGCCATGCTTGTTTGAACCTGTTAATGGATGAATTGGCCGTAGCTCAATGCTAGACTTTTGTTAAGCATCTTGAATGCTTCCCTGCCATGTATTTTGTTGCCATGTTTGAGTGTTGTAGCATGTTCATTTCGTTGTATTTAGAGGCCTACTTGCTGTAAATTGCAGACCGGTGTCATATTTGAATCGCTTGCCTTTTCCAAACTGTAACTCCGATTCCGGCGTTCTTTATATCGTTTTCAAGCGATTTCATATCATCTTTCCAGTGGCACACTTGGAATTCCAAGTTGAGGCCAGGTTCATGCATTTCCTGTCATATCTTGCATTTTGCATCCCGCATCGTATCCCGCATAGCATACCATCATTGCATCTTATTGTTTGAGCTTGCACGTGGTTGATTGTATCCTTGTTGCTTTTTTGTCTTGTTTGGATAGAGCCGGGAGACGAGTTCGCTAACGAGGAGCCCGTTGAGTTTGCTTTTGAGGATCCAGTCAACTCTGACAGCTTTGCAGGCAAGATGATCATACCCTCGAAATCACTACTATCTTTGCTATGCTAGTTTGCTCGCTCTTTTGCTATGCCAATGCTACGATGCCTACCTTTTGCTTGTCAGTCTCCCAAATTGCCATGTCAAACCCCTAACCCCCCATGTCCTAGCAAACCGTTGATTGGCTATCTTACCGCTTTGCTCAGCCCCTCTTATAGCGTTGCTAGTTGCAGGTGAAGATTGGAGGCCGTTCCTTGTTGGAACATTTATTTACTTGTTGGGATATCATTATATTGCTATGTTATCTTAATGCATCTATATACTTGGTAAAGGGTGGAAGGCTCGGCCTCTCGCCTAGTGTTTTGTTCCACCCTTGCCGCCCTAGTTTCCGTCATATCGGTGTTATGTTCCCGGATTTTGCGTTCCTTACGCGGTTGGGTTATAATGGGAACCCCTTGATAGTTCGTCTTGATTAAAGCTTTTCCAGCAATGCCCAACCTTGGTCTTACCATTTGCCACCTAGCCTCTTTTCCCTTGGGTTTCCGGAGCCCGAGGGTCATCTTATTTTAAACACCCCCCCCCCCGGGCCAGTGCTCCTCTGAGTGTTGGTCCGAACTGAGCTGCCTGCGGGGCCACCTCGAGGAAACTTGAGGGTTGGTTTTACTCGTAGCTAGTCTCATCTGAGTGTGCCCTGAGAACGAGATATGTGCAGCTCCTATTGGGATTTGTCGGCACATTCGGGCGGTGTTGCTGGTCTTGTTTTAACCTGTCGAAGTGTCTTGAATTACCGAGGTACCGAGTCTGATCGGAACGTCTTGGGAGGAGGTCTATTCCTTCGTTGACCGTGAGAGCTTGTCATGGGCTAAGTTGGGACTCCCCTGCAGGGTTTGAACTTTCAAAAGCCGTGCCCGCGGTTATGGGCAGATGGGAATTTGTTAATGTCCGGTTGTAGATAACTTGAACCTTAACTAAATTAAAATGAATCAACCGTGTGTGTTACCGTGATGGCCTCTTCTCGGCGGAGACCGGGAAGTGGACACGGTGTTGGAGTAATGTTTGCGCAGGTTGCTCTCTAGTTTCTCGCTCGCGCTTTGCCTCCTCTTCTCGCTCTATTTTGCGAATAAGTTAGGCACCATATATGCTAGTCGCTTGCTGCAGCTCCACATATTTTTACCTTACCCTTCCTATAAGCTTAAATAGTCTTGATCGCGAGGGTGCGAGATTGCTGAGTCCCTGTGGCTCATAGATTACTATTACACCAGATGCAGGTCCAGGTGATTCCGCTCCAGGTGGTGCGTACGAGCTCAAGTGGGAGTTCGATGAGGACTCTCAATGTTACTATGTTTCCTTTCCTGATGATCAGTAGTGGTGCCCTGTTGGGGGTGATCGGGACCATGTCGCTTGTTGGGTTATCTTTCATTTTGGCGCCGTAGTCGGGCCATGAGTGTTTGGTTGATGTATGTTATTTATGTACTTGATTGATGTGGCGAGTGTAAGCCAACTATGTTATCCCTTTTCATTATCTATATTACATGGGATGTTTGTGATGATTACCTGACTTGCGACATATGCCTTCAATGCGATTATGCCTCTAAGTCGTGCCTCGACATGTGGGAGATATAGTCGCATCGAGGGTGTTACATCAGCTCAGCTCCGCCTAGCCAAAAAAAATAGAACAACCGAAGGTGAAGAGCAGAGTATAGCCAAGGGGCTTTATTTCCAAAGTTTCCTCCCGGGGCCCTTAATTCATTGAATTCGTTGGCATAGGGGTGTCCCAGGCAGTGGTTCATTCAATGAGAAATAAAGACATGAGGGCAGGATTCGTCGTGCCGGGCTAATTCATTCTGGAAAAAGGGGAAGGGAGTCACTTGAGCTATGTGAAGGGAAGGAAGTCGTGGGCTGAGCCGGAGGTCACTTTTCCCGATCCATCGCATAGGTGTTTTTCCTCTCTCACCCCATCATCGTACCCAGTACTACAATCAGCTCAACCCTATCTATTCATCTCTTTTTTTACATGGAATTTTTTGGGTCTCTCTTGTTCATAGATCTTGAAAGCGGATCAACAGAAATTTCTTAAAGGATTTATCTACAAAAAGATCAAGATCTCTATCATCATCCATCTCTATATCTAGATATGGATGAACCCTCGAAGCCTGTCCCCTACAATGATGCCCCCTGGGCAAAAGGAAAGGGGCCCCTCAATCGTTCTAATCATTTCTCTCATTCCCTTTTGTTTGTTTTTTGGGGTTGGTTCAT
>NC_041392.1:638544949-638555658 GCF_002162155.2 Triticum dicoccoides
CCTTGTGTGGCGCCCCCTCCTCTCCCTCAAACCTATATATAGTAGTGGCTTTGGCACTTTTTCAGCACACAAGTTTTGGAGCCTCATCTAGTTCTACTTGGTTCTACTTGATCAATTAGAACTAGACCAAGATCCTCTAATGCTCATAACTAGAAGCCTAGTGTGGTTCTAATCTCCTCCCTCTAATTCTTTGGCGACGATTAGCTCTAGGCGACGAAGTGCTACCAGATCATGCAGACCGCACGCTTGCAACTCATAGAGAGGTTCATGGGTGGTTCATGGGATCGTTCACAATTCAAGGGACTCCAAATACAATCTACACCGACTCGTCTTCTTCCGCTACTACTCAAAGTCAGTAACGACCAAATCCAAACCGTTAATGCATATTCATATTCTTGGGTGATCCGAGGGCATTTTTTTTGTTTTCTACTACGTTTCCCGACAGTTTAGGCTCCACCCCATTAAGACAAGTCCCAAATAAAGTGTCTATGTCATTAGGTGGGATAACATTAAAGGCCACGTGCATTGTGCGCCATAGTAAATTGGCCAGTGGGCATGGAAAGTACATATGTTGCATTGATTCATCAGTTTCACAAAAACAACATCGTTTGCAAGGTTTTCATTGGTCAAGATTACGTTCTTGTGAACAAACCACATAAAAGCTTTTATACTTAGGGGTACCTTAATTTTACAAATGTGCGACGATTTTGGGATTGGTCCAGTATTAATCAAATTAATATACATTGATTTAACTGAGAATACACCTGACTCCGACAGTCTCCAATATAGTGTATCCGGCTCATCTGATAGGTTGATCTCCATCAAACTCCACACGAGATGCAACCATCTATCCCATCACTCACCCACAAATGATCTTCTGAAATGAATGTTAAGGGAAACGGATCCTAAAATTGTACTAACGAAAGCATCTTTCCGTTGTACAATATTGTAAAGGGTAGGATACTGAATGGCGAGTGGTTTTCTCCTAGCTATGTGTCCTCCCAAAACCCGATGGTATTACCATTCCGAACACTGAATTTGGTCCTATTGAAATAAGCCACCTTCATACAGATCAATACTTTCCAAAATAGTGAATCATTCGGCTGAGCCGTTACATATGCGAGTGTTTTGGAATATAGGTACTTGTTACGCAACAATTATATCCACACTCACTCGTTCTCCCCCGGAAGTCTGCACAAGCATTTGCTAAGTAGGCACCTATTCTTTATATCCAGGTTTTCAATCCCTAGGCCCCCTTGGTCCTTCGGCCTACATATTATGTCCCATTTAGCCAACCTGTATTTTGAATTGTTCTCGTCGCTTTGCCCCCAAAACTTCATCGATATCAATCTAACCTTTTCCGTACCCCCACAGGTAATTCAAAGAAAGATAAAAGGAACACCGGCATACTCATCAACACAGAGTTAATGAGAATTAGTTGTCCCCCATAAGACATAAGCTTGCCCTTCCAGCAACTTATTTTTTCTCAAATCGATCCTCAATGCGTCTTCACTCTTTATTAGTTAGCTTTTGATGATGAATTCGTATGCCCATATATCTACAAGGGAGGGCTCCCGACTCACACCCAAACAACTGTCTATAATTATCATGTTCTTCTTTGGCGCACCCAAAGTAGAATAATTCACTCTTGTTGAAATTAATTTTCAAACTCGATAGTTGTTCAAAAATGCATAAAACCAGCTTCATATTCCTCCCCGTCACCAGATTGTGTTCCATGAAAATAATAGTATCGTTGGCATATTGGAGGATGAAAACCCCACCATCCACTAAACGAGGGATTAGTCCACCTACTTGACCTTCCTCCTTGGCCCACCAATGAGAACTGCCAACATATCAGCCATAATATTAAACAACATAGGAGACATTGGGTCCCATCTCTTAATCCTTTTTGCCTCTGGAAATAATGACATATGTCATCATTAACCTTTATTTCAATGCTGCCTTTTTGTACGAAAGATTCGACTTGCTTCTTCCAGGATTCATCAAAACCCTTCATATGTAAGGCCTATTGCACAAATGGCCATTTAACTTTGTCATATGACTTCTCAAAATCCACCTTGAAGGCAACTCCATCTAGTTTCTTCGAGTGAATTTTGTGCAAAGTTTCATGAAGAATGAGTAGCCCCTCCAGGATATGTCGTCCCGACATGAAGGCCATCTGTGTCGGCTGCACTACAGAATGCGCAATATGTGTGAGTCGATTAGTGCCAACTTTTGTAAATATTTTGGAGCTCACATTAAGCAGACATATCGGTCTGAATTGCTCAATGTGGACTGCCTCCTCCTTCTTTGGCAACAAAGTAATGGTCCCAAAGTTGAGGTGAAATAATTGTTATTGACCACAGAACAAATCACGGAACATGGGCAGAAGGTTTCCCTTAATAATGTCCCAACACCTCTTATAAAATTTAGTTGGAAAACCATCCGGACCGATGCGTTATTATTTTTCATCTCTGCTATCGCCTCAAATACCTCATTCTTAGCAAAGGGAGCCAACAGTATCTCGTTCTCGTCGGTCCCCAGTAGACCTGGCCATCCTCCGGGCCAGGCCGGGCTTCGGGCCAGGCCTGACCAAGCCCGAGGTAGAAAACTCAGGCCCGAGCCCGACCCGACCCGGCCATCGGGCCTAGTTTTCAGGCCCGAGCCCGGCCCGTCACAGCAAAAACACACCGGGCCTCAGCCCTCGGGCCGGGCCTCTTTAGTAAATGGCATAAACAGTGGGCCTAGGCCCGGCCCGACCTAGCCTTCAGGCTCAAAACCTAGGCCCAGGCCCGGCCTAGGAGCAGCGTCGGGCCGGGCGGCCCATGGCCAGGAGCCCCAGCTGATTCACATCATCAGTCATTTTCTCATCAAGCAACACACAATTATTCTCTCATGCCCCAAAGAGTTCTATAGAATTCTGAGATATACAATTTTAGGTTCTCGTGTCCTACAGTAGTACCCTCATCCTGTTCCAATTGTATGATTCTCTTTCTGTGTTTTCCATTCGCAATCATATGAAAAAAACTAAGTATTATTATCTCCAGAGTCACTTGTCGGACCTTCACTCTGAGAGCCCATTATAATTATCTCCTCTTCCCGAGCTTCTCTTCGGCTTCTCGTTTAGCCTTGCGATTGGTTGCGCCTAGCACATTGACCTCGTCTTTCAGGTCTAGATCAATAATTAGATTGAGAAGCCTCTCCTTCACCAATTTGTAGACACCACTTTGATTCTTTGCCCAGACCTGCAGGAACTATCTCAAATGTCTAATCTTACATTGGCATTTCTCGATGTTTGTCTGACCTCGGTTTTCCATAGCCCATTCCCTAGCTATCAAATCGAGGAAGCCTTCCCATTCAAACCATGACAATTTGAAGGAGAAAACATTCTTGTTTCCTACACGGCTTCCCCAAAGTTAATAAAAATAGGAGTATAATCAGATAGGCCCCTCTGTAATGCTTGCATCGTTACAGAGGATATTTTTGTTTGCATTCCACACTACCGAGAACTCGATCCAACTTCTCACACGTTGGATTGTCCAAGTTGTTCATCCAGGTGTTTTGTCTACCTGTGAGATCGATCTCTCTGAGATCTAGACTTTCAATGATTGCATTGGACATAAAAGACCATGGTGCCACTTACAAAATAGGAATGACAAACCGGGTAGATAAGAGAATTCAAATAAAGAGGAAAAGAAGATAGCAACCGTCGGGCTGGCCCTCTCGTTCTTTGTTCTTTCTCTCCCCCAAACCGGGTAGATAAGAGAATTTCAAATAAAGAGGAAAAGAAGATAGCAACTCTCAAAACGAAACGGGATTGCCCCATAACATTGCCCCCGGGAAAGAGAACAACTGCCCGAATCTTCGTGTGTTATCCAATGGGGATAAAATTTGAATGATGACAAATTAAATTTAGTCAAGTGAAAAATGACAATTCTTTTTTATTTGCATCTCTCTCTGATGTGTAATAATGTTGGAGTGTCATTTTCTAATCGCCAATATTGAAACTCTGAGAATGCAGTACTGCAGAATTGATAGCACAGTGATACTCTCATTTACAATTCCGTTGCAGCTCAAGCTTTCTACATTTTTCTTTTTTTTGAGAGTACGCAATCGCGTACCTTAGCTTTATAGAAGAAGGAAATATGTACAAGAAATTGTTACAAGTGAGGGGTATGATCTGGCACACAACTTAACCGATGTTGCCAGAGATCCCCAGCTCCACTCCAACACTACACTCTACTACTCACAAAATATGCTAACTCCACGTCCTCCTGCCAACGCCCAAGTGCGCATGATTTCGAAAGTCTGCATGGTAAAATGCTGCACTGTGTCAATCGCAGTTCTCTGGCCAAAAACCATACCGTTTCTATGCTTCCAAAGCTGCCAAGTGAATAGCATCACCAGCGAATCAAAACCATTTCTGTGATCAGCTGGTATTAGTGTGCTACTCGCCATCCACCAGTCCTCCAAGGAGTCATTTGTGGTTGGGACCAGAGAGATATCCAACCGATCTTGTTGAAAGCATTTGTGCCAGACTTGTCGAGCAAATACACATTGAACCAGGATGTGATCCACCGTGTCTTCCTCCTGGGCACATATGTAGCATGGTGATCGATGATCTTGAAGCCCATGTATGAATCTATGATCGGCCGTCCAGAGACGATAATGCGTGGCTAGCCACATGAACAGCTTGCAGGAGAGAGGAGCCCAACACTTCCAGATGGCCTTTGCCGGGGCAAAGCCAATGCTACCTTGCCAAAGCATCGCGTAGGTAGATGCCGAGGAGTAGACGCCAAGGTTGTTCCATTTCCAGATTGGGGTATCCACCTGCACTAGGTCAAGCTGAATGGTGATCATGATCTCCCAAAGCCGGACAAGTTGCACCAGAACCTCTGCCGACAAGTCCCCGGATACATCATTGGCCCAGCGATGTAGAAGAAGAGCATTCGCTACTGTCCTCCTGTTAGCCACTTGCGTGCGCACACATGCACGAACCAGCGGCGCGATCTCAGCAATGGTGGAGCCATTGAGCCATCTATCCTTCCAGAACAAGATACGCTGTCCATCTCCCACCTTCCACTGAACAAGGCTCGTGAAAGCCGCATGTGTCTGCTTGTCCATAGTAAGCGAAAGGCCCTACCATGGCCTGCCCTAATCTGTGCGCTTCAGCCATTCCTAGCGCAGTCGAAGGGCGAGCCCCTGCCTGTTGAGGTCGAGTACTCCGAGTCCACCAAGATGTTTGGGACGGCAGACTCGCTTCCAAGCCTCCATGTATTTGCTCCGATACCGCCCGGAAGAATGCACGACAGGCTTTATCCACTTGATTCAGTGCCCACTTGGGGGCCTCGGCGATGAGTAAGTGATGCATAGGCCTGGCATGAACCACATTATTCACTAGAATCAGTCGTCCTGGCCTTGTAACCAGCCCTCACTGGTAGAAAAAGGGCCTATAGTCCCGGTTCGTAAGGGCCTTTAGTCCCGGTTCCTGAACCGGGACTAAAGTGTCGGTACTAATGCCCCGACCCTTTAGTCCCGGTTCAATCCAGAACCGGGACTGATGGGCCTCCACGTGGGCAGTGCGCAGAGCCCAGTC
Organism: Triticum dicoccoides; assembly: GCF_002162155.2. Lineage (NCBI taxonomy): Eukaryota > Viridiplantae > Streptophyta > Magnoliopsida > Poales > Poaceae > Triticum > Triticum dicoccoides. Next base: position 638,550,546 of record NC_041392.1, read on the forward strand.
GGGAGACCCTTTGGTCCCGGTTGGTGGCACCAACCGGGACCAATAGGCATCCACGCGTCAGCATTTCTGTGGCTAGGGTTTTTGTTTTTTTCTTTGAAAGGGGGGGGGTTGGGGGTTTTGGGGGGGTTAATTTAGGTGTTTCATATATTGTGTTAGCTAGCTATAATTAATAGAGAGAAGTGTCCTCTCTTACGTCCGTGCTTGGTCGACGCTACGTACTATACATACGTATAGAGAGGACTAGACACGCTAGTTAGCTAGTAAGCAAACGAAGGAAACAGAAGATCGTCATGAACATATATGCATACAGAGAGAAGTGATATCGACCACCTCTCCTTCTCCGAGAGATTGGTCGAACAACAAGTTCTCGTATATCTATCCGACACTACCGGCTACATATATACAATAATTATCTCTTACAAATATAATCATACGGACTCATGGTCCACATAGTATTCTCCGTCTTCAGCGATCACTTGGTCAAGAAAGAATGCCGCCAATTCCTCTTGAATTGCTCGCATGCGAGCTGGTGCTAGGAGTTCATCCCGCTTCCGAAACATCTAATGTGAAGAAGGGGGTCAATACACATATATATGAATGAATGAAACTCAATACAAATGATGGTAATAAAATAAAATTGTGAATGTTGTTATTTATGTACTTCATATTGTTCGTCAGAGTACCCGCCCCGCTCACAGGTCATGTGGCGGATGGACTCGCAGACGTAGTATCCACAGAAATCATTCCCTTGTTCCTGCCACAACCACTTTACAAGAAATAGAGGTCAATCAAACTGATAAGCAAGAATGCTAAATGGTATTGATGAAACTATCGCTTGAATCACTAGGAGATGCGCGGAACATGGTACTATAGTACTTACTTTCGGGTGTCTAAATTCCAGCTCCTTCGGTAGTCCCGGAACTTTTCTGGTGAATTTTCTCCAAACCCTGCCGAACAAAGAAAACAATTACTTGATATCAAGAAATGAACAAAGTTGCTGATATGGTGCATAATGATCGATTTAACTTACTTCTTGAGGATTTCAGTCATGTCTGCATACTCCTGGGGATCTTTTCGTTTAGAGTCCAAGACGGTTACTACTCCCTGCTCAAGCCTAATCTCTAGGAGAATATAGTGGAAACTGCACACGCATGCATAACTCATCAATTACATTACTATAACCTGGACTAATATATAAGGGAAACCGAATATGCACAAGACAGTAACACTCACTTGAAGTTGTAAGGAAAGAGTATTATATCTTGGTTTTCATTTTTTTTGAATGATCATAGCAAGTTGGCCTCGGTATCTCCGGGACGATGTTCAACCTCAGTTGCATCTATGAGATATGTGTTAACGAACCCAATATCACCGATTTGTCTTTTCTTCAATTCGGCGATCTTCATTCTGCATAATATAGTGAGGATAACTATAAATACATGCAATGAAAGAGATGAGCTATATAGAGAGACTTAATGACAGAAGTAGTAGTACTTACAGATAGTAGCAGGTGATCGTTGTTTTATCGAGGGCCAATTGATTGAAAAACTGATATAACTCCTCAAATGGAATAGGCAATAGTTCAATTCCAATGAGGTCATGCTCTGGTTTAACTCTCGCATACAAAGTACTCCTCCCCCCAGACTCTCTGCAGATTTTCAAGTACCAATCATGTAATCTTCGCATCATCGTTGTTAAAGATTTTTCATCTTTGATGAGAGGCTTCCCGTACTCGTATCTGTGTATCTGCACCTCCATGGTATCATAATGTACATCGTCGGGCAGGTAATCGTCAACATTGCCATAACCGGGCACCATCCTCGGATCGACGATGTCGCTAGGCACCTTGAGGGGGGGCACGATTGCTTCGCTTGTTCGCCGAGCTGGGAAATTTGTTTCCCAGCTGCTCGTCGTTCTTTCAGCCTTTGATCACTGACTGTACTTCCCGACCGCTCCGCTTCGGCCCATGTCTTTGCAATAATGCGCTCATAGTTTCCTTTCGGCGGAGACTTGGGTGGTTTTGCCAGGCAGCCAGAGTGCGCTTCACTTTCACCGGATCTACCTTCTCCTCCGGAGGTGGATGTCTCTTTGCTTTCAACCCTTGAAACCAGTCATCCACTTCGGTTCGCGCGATCTTCGCGTTCTCCTCCGGGGTCCTCTCGTATGGTAACTTCTCTGGAGTCTTCAGAGAAGGACCAAATCTGTATGTCCTCCCGCCTCTGGTTGTACTGCTAGACACCGACCGAGCAGGCGGAGCGGTTGTCTTCTTTACTTGCTTACGAGGCGGAGGAGAAGGACTACGACGCGTCGGAGCAGCTGGAGCAGCGGCAGGTCTCTTCCGCCCTTGCTGACAAGGCGGAGAAGGAGGAGGTTGGCTTCTCGGGCGCGTCGGCGCAGGCGGAGAAGGAGGCGGAGTGCCGCCACGCGCCGGAGAAGGAGCCGGCCGAGGGCCCTGATCGTCACTCGCCGGAGGAGGAGGCGGTGGAGGAGGCGGAGTGCCCTGACTCGCCGGAGGAGGAGGAGGCGGAGGCGTCCAGTTCGGAAGGTTGATGAGCTCCTTCCGCCATAGGCATGGAGTCTTCAGAGCAAACCCCAGCCGAGTCTCCCCTTCACCGGTAGGGTGGTCAAGCTGGAGGTCCTCAAATCCCTCCGTTATTTCATCCACCATCACCCTAGCATATCCTTCTAGAATCGGCCAGCAGTGAAAAGTTGCGCCGGGTTCAGTAGGATAAACAGAGCCAACAGCCGCCTTGACCTTCAAATTCTTCCATTGCGTCATAAGGTGGCAATTTTGAGACTCCGTGATAGCATCCACGGGATAGCTGGCAGGAGCCGTCAAGGCATGCTCCGGCTGAAGTAGCTCGGTGGAAGCCACGCTGCTTCTGCGCTGAGATGGCGGGGTAGCTTCGGGGGAGGCTTCGGCAGTACGTTTGCTGTGATTTGCTTCTCGTTCCTCTATCGCGTCTACCCTTGCTTGCAGCGCCTGCATTTGGGTCTGCTGCACTTTTTTCCTCCTCTCATGGGATTTGTAACCGCCTGCGTCCGGAAACCCAACCTTCCACGGAATGGAGCCTGGCGTGCCTCGTGTCCGTCCAGGGTGCTCAAGATTCCCGAGGGCCATTGTGAGCTCGTCGTTCTCTCTGTCTGGAAAGAACGTCCCTTCCTGCGCTGCTTCGATATACTGCTTAAGCTTACTGACTGGTATGTCCATTTGATCGTTCGTCCAAATGCACTTCCCTGTTACAGGGTCCAAGGTTCCGCCAGCCCCGAAGAACCAAGTCCGGCAACGGTCTGGCCAGTTAATTGTCTCTGGTTCGATCCCTTTATGTACCAGATCATTCTCAGTCTTGGACCACTTAGGCCAGGCTACAAGGTAGCCACCTGACCCCGTGCGATGGTGAAGCTTCTTCTTCACAGCATTTTGCTTGTTTGTCGCCGACATCTTCTTACTCTTTTCTGATGTCTTGTGGGCCACAAATGCGGGCCAGTGATCTCTGATCTTCTCATATCTGCCCTTCAATTCTGGTGTCTCATTATTTTCGACAAACTTATTCAGCTCTTTCTTCCACCTCCTAAATAGTTCTGCCATCCTCTTCAGAGCAAAAGACTTGATTAATTTCTCTTTAACTGGGTTCTCTAGATTATCCTCTGGCGGTAGGGTGAAATTTGACTTCAGCTCAGTCCAAAGATCATTTTTCTGCATATCATTGACATAAGACACCTCAGGGTCTTCTGTAGCCGGCTTAAACCATTGCTGGATGCTTATCGGGATCTTGTCCCTAACCAGAACCCCGCACTGAGCAACAAATGCGCTCTTTGTCCTGAGGGGTTCAATAGGTTGGCCGTCGGGCGCGATTGCTATGATCTCAAACTTTTCATCTGAGCTCAACTTTTTCTTCGGGCCTCATCTCTTTACCAAAGTTGTGCTCGATCCGGAGGGCTAGAAAAAAGAACAAAGACTTAATTAATATGTGTACATACCAAAACAATGAATGCATCAATCAGCTAGTCAGCATAGGCTTAACTAATATATATACCTGGCCGGACTCGGTTCGGTCACCGGAGCCGTCATCACGGTCTCCTTCTTGCACCGGCATTGGGTCACCGGAGCCGTCCTCATGTTCTTCTTCTTGCACCGGCATTAGGTCACCGTAGCCAGCTTGTTCACCCTCTCCTTCCAGACCATCGGTTTCGTTGAGAAACAACGAGATGGCATCACTTCCTTCTGTGATTATGTCCCTCAACAACGCTTCTTTTGCTTCGTCTAGGGCGGTGTCCATAGTTTCTACAAATATTTACAACATGGCAATTATTATTCAAACATGACAGATGGATATATTAGTGCCAAACGTAGAACTAGCTACCTAATCATAGTAAGCTATCAGGAGGGGGTATATATTGACAACGACGACACTACATCTATGTCCCTCGACGACCCTCATTCCCGATAAAAAAACAGGAAGAAGAAGAAAAAAAGAGGAGAAGAAAGAATAGAGGAGAAGAACTCCTCTATACTTTCTTCTCCTCTTTTTTTTTCTTCCTCTTCTTTTTTTATCCTCTTATTCCTCTCATGTTCGAGAGGATCGCCGAGGGGTCGGGAGGTTGCCTAGTGTCAAAGGATTCAACAAAACCATGTGTTCATCATTAGGTGAAAGTAACATGTGCATGATGGTACGAAGCTCTTCAAAGTTGTTCTGGAACGGAGTCCCAGATAGGATAATTCGCTTTTTGGTACAAAGTTCAGAAAGAGCCTTCTGAATATCGCTATTTGGAAGGCCTTTGCTGAATTCGTACCAAAAGGCGGATTATTCTATCCGGGACTCCATTCCAGAACAACTTTGCAGAGCTTCGTACCAACATGCCCTGGTTACTTCCGGCTAATGATGAAGGCATGGATTTCTTCAATACTTTGACACTAGGAAACCTCTCTCGACCCCTCGGCGATCCTCGACCCCTCGAACCCTCGACGACCCTGGAACCCTCGACCCCTAGACGACCCTAGAACCCTCGACCCTCGACCCTATAGAACCCTCGAACCCTTGACCCTGAAACCCTCGACCCTTGACCCCTTAACGACCCTCGACCCTATAGAACCCTCGAACCCTTGACCCTG
>NC_041392.1:638556186-638556999 GCF_002162155.2 Triticum dicoccoides
AGAAGAAGAAGAAGAAGAAGAAGAAGAAGAAGAAGAAGAAGAAGAAGAAGAAGAAGAAGAAGAAGAAGAAGAAGAAGAAGAAGAAGAAGAAGAAGAAGAAGAAGAAGAAGAAGAAGAAGAAGAAGAAGAAGAAGAAAGAGGAGAAGAAGAAAGGAATAGTGGAGAAGAAGAAAAAATAGAATATATTCTATTTTTTCTTCTTCTCCACTATTCCTTTCTTCTTCTCCTCTTCTTTTTCTTCTTTTTTCTTCTTCTTATTTATTTCTCCTCTTCTTCCTTTCCTCTTCTTCTTTTTATTTAGTTCTCTCGACCCCTCGACGACCCTCGTCCCTGATAACATTTTTTTTCTCCCCTCGACACCTCTCGACCTCTCGTCCCACTCTCGACCCCTCATCATCATCTATCACCCCCCTCGTTTCCTTTTTCCACTCCTTCCTTTTGTTCTTCTTCTTCTTCTTCCTTCTTCCTTCTTCCTCTTTTCTTCCTTTTCCTTATTTTACTTTTTCCTCTACACTAACCTAATTAAAATGCACTAACCTAAAATCGATATCTACTAACAAACTAAATAAAAAATTAATACATATATGAAAAAACATATATAAACAAAAAATGCTATGAACATTATATTCATACATACATATATAGCCACACCCATTCATCATATAGCTATAAACAAAAAAATTAATACATATATGAAAAACATATATAAAAAACAGAGCCTCGACGGCGGCGGCTCACAACGGGGGTGGCCGGCGAGGGCGACGGCGGCGGCGGGCTCGAGGCGGCGCGGGACGCAGGCGGCGGCGGGCTCGA
>NC_041392.1:638558411-638583020 GCF_002162155.2 Triticum dicoccoides
TATTAGTGCCATTAGTTTTAAAATTTTGAATAGTTTAAATTTGTATTTTTTAAAATTTGTGTGAATCACTAGTTTATGAATAACTTTACTATAAAAATAGATTTTTTTTTCTTTTTTGCTATTTATTTTTATTTATACTTACAATTAAATACTTATAGTTTGATTTTAGGTCACAAAAATTATATTCTTTTTGCTACTGAAGAATATTATAGTTTTATTTTAGTTGATCATAACATAATATTTTAATTGATTGTTTTTATTTTCATAAAAGTTTTGTAGTTCATTCTGTTTGCTATTAGTTCATTCTTTGAGCTAAATGACTCTGAAATTGGAAAGCATTTAAAAATGAACTCTGAAAAGGTTGAAAGTTGGCATGGTATCATCATTTCACCCACATAGCATGTTTCAAAAAGTAGAGAGGGTTACGACAAAAACTTGATGCACTTCGTGTACAAAATGGACAATCACTTTCGAAGTATCAAAGTTTCGGACAATAACTGCGCCATATCATTGGCTAGGACGAATGGTTCGTCTGTGTACCCAAGATTGTTTAGATCCACTGTTGTCATACCGTACTGTGGGTCTACATGTACCCCGCCTTCTGACATATTGATCCATTTGCCTCAACACATAAAACCTTGAACCATAATACATGAAAGCATTTCAAATGAACTCTGAAAAAGTTGAAAGTTGGGATGGTATCATAATTTCACCCACATAGCATGTGCATGTACAAAACGGACAATGGTAGCATGTTCGTTTGTTACAAATTTGGCATGGTATCATCATAATAGTTGCGGGAGAAAATCTCCACTTTTTCTTCGCTTGTGTCATTTGCTTATTGCGCCGTAACCATGGATAATCTTCATTGTTTATCAGGATGCTTGGGTCAGCCTTGACATTGAAGGGAGGAATTTCATGAAACTTTTCATAATCTTCAGACATGTCTGTCTTGCCGTCCACTCCTAGGATGTCCCTTTTTCCTGAAAGAACTATGTGGCGCTTTGGCTCATCGTATGATGTATTCGCTTCCTTATCTTTTCTTTTTCTCGATTTGGTAGACATGTCCTTCACATAGATAACCTGTGCCACATCATTGGCTAGGACGAACGGTTCGTCAGTGTACCCAAGATTTTTCAGATCCACTGTTGTCATTCCGTACTGTGGGTCTACCTGTACCCTGCCGCCTAACAAATTGACCCATTTGCACTTAAACAAAGGGACCTTAAAATCATGTCTGTAGTCAAGTTCCCATATGTCCACTATGTAACCATAATATGTATCCTTTCCGCTCTCGGTTGCTGCATCAAAGCGGACACTGCTCTTTTGGTTGGTGCTCTTTTGATCTTGGGCGATCGTGTAAAATGTATTCCCATTTATCTCGTATCCTTTGTAAGTCAATACAGTCAAAGATGGTCCCTTGGACAACAAGTACAACTCATCACAAACAGTGTTGTCACCTCTGAGACGTGTTTCCAACCAACTGCTGAAAGTCCTAATGTGTTCACATGTAATCCAGTCGTCGCACTGCTCCGGGTGTTTGGAGCGCAGACTGTTCTTGTGTCCATCGACATACGGGGTCACTAAGGTAGAGTTCTGTAGAACTATGTAGTGTGCTTGAGACCAAGAATATCCGTCCCTGCATATTATTGAGTCTCTTCCAGTAGTGCCTTTTCCAGTCAGTCTCCCCTCATACCACGATTTAGGGAGACCTATCTTGTTAAGGCCAGGAATGAAGTCAACACAAAACCCGATAACATCCTCTGTTTGATGGCCCATGGAGATGCTTCCTTCTGGCCTAGCGCGGTTACGGACATATTTCTTTAGGACTCCCATGAACCTCTCAAAGGGGAACATATTGTGTAGAAATACGGGCCCCAGGATGACAGTCTCGTCGACTAGATGAACTAGGACGTGCGTCATGATATTGAAGAAGGATGGTGGGAACACCAGCTCGAAACTGACAAGACATTGCGCCACATCACTCCTTAGCCTTGGTACGATTTCTGGATCGGTCACCTTCTGAGAGATTGCATTGAGGAATGCACATAGCTTCACAATGGCTAATCGGACGTTTTCCGGTAGAAGCCCCCTCAATGCAACCGGAAGCAGTTGCGTCATAATCACGTGGCAGTCATGAGACTTTAGGTTCTGAAACTTTTTCTCTGGCATATTTATTATTCCCTTTATATTCGACGAGAAGCCAGTCGTGACCTTCATACTGAGCAGGCATTCAAAGAAGATTTCTTTCTCTTCTTTCGTAAGAGCGTAGCTGGCAGGACCTTTATACTGTTTCGGAGGCATGACGTCTTTTTCGTGCAAATGTTGCAGGTCCTCCCGTGCCTCAGGTGTATCTTTTGTCTTCCCATACACGCCCAAGAAGCCTAGCAGGTTCACGCAAAGGTTCTTCGTCACGTGCATCACGTCGATTGAGGAGCGGACCTCTAGGTCTTTCCAGTAGGGTAGGTCCCAAAATATAGATTTCTTCTTCCACATGGGTGCGTGTCCCTCAGCATCATTCGGAACAGCTAGTCCACCGGGACCCTTTCCAAAGATTACGTAGTGTAAATCATTGACCATAGCAAGCACGTGATCACCGGTGCGCATGGCGGGCTTCTTCCGGTGATCTGCCTCGTCTTTGAAATGCTTGCCTTTCTTTCGACATTGATGGTTGGTCGGAAGAAATCGACGATGGCCCAGGTACACATTCTTCCTGCATTTGTCCAAGTATATACTTTCAGTGTCATCTAAACAGTGCGTGCATGCGTGGTATCCTTTGTTTGTCTGTCCTGAAAGGTTACTGAGAGAGGGTCAATCATTGATGGTCACGAACAGCAACGCCTTAAGGTTAAATTCCTCCTGTCTGTGCTCATCCCACGTACGTACACCGTTTCCATTCCAAAGCTGTAAAAGTTCTTCAACTAATGACCTTAGGTACACATCAATGTTGTTGCCTGGTTGCTTAGGGCCTTGGATGAGAACTGGCATCATAATGAACTTCCGCTTCATGCACATCCAAGGAGGAAGGTTATACATACATAGAGTCACGGGCCAGGTGCTGTGATTGCTGCTCTGCTCCCCGAAAGGATTAATGCCATCCGCGCTTAAAGCAAACCATACATTCCTTGGGTCCTTTGCAAACTCATACCAGTACTTTCTCTCGATTTTTCTCCACTGCGACCCGTCAGCGGGTGCTCTCAACTTCCCATCTTTTTTTCGGTTCTCACTATGCCATCGCATCAACTTGGCATGCTCTTCGTTTTTGAACAGACGTTTCAACCGTGGTATTATAGGAGCATACCACATCACCTTCGCAGGAACCCTCTTCCTGGGGGGCTCGCCGTCAACATCACCAGGGTCATCTCGTCTGATCTTATACCGCAATGCACCGCATACCGGGCATGCGTTCAGATCCTTGTATGCACCGCGGTAGAGGATGCAGTCATTAGGGCATGCATGTATCTTCTCCACCTCCAATCCTAGAGGGCATACGACCTTCTTTGCTGCGTATGTACTGTCGGGCAATTCGTTATCCTTTGGAAGCTTCTTCTTCAATATTTTCAGTAGCTTCTCAAATCCTTTGTCAGCCACAGCATTCTCTGCCTTCCACTGCAGCAATTCCAGTACGGTACCGAGCTTTGTGTTGCCATCTTCGCAATTGGGGTATAACTCTTTTTTGTGATCCTCTAACATGTGATCGAACTTCAGCTTCTCCTTTTGACTAATGCATTGCGTCCTTGCATCGACAATGACCCGGCGGAGATCATCATCATCGGGCACATCGTCTGGTTCCTCTTGATCTTCAGCAGCTTCACCCGTGGCAGCATCATTGGGCACATCGTCTAGTTCCTCTTGATCTTCACCAGCTCCCCCTGTTGTAGCATCACCGTATTCAGGGGGCACATAGTTGTCATCGTACTCTTCTTCTTCGCCGTCTTCCATCATAGCCCCTATTTCTCCGTGCCTCGTCCAAACATTATAGTGTGGCATGAAACCCTTGTAAAGCAGGTGGAAGTGAAGGATTTTCCGGTTAGAGTAAGACCTCGTATTCCCACATTCAGTGCATGGACAACACATAAAACCATTCTGCTTGTTTGCCTCAGCCGCATCGAGAAACTCATGCACGCCCTTAATGTACTCGCGGGTGTGTCTGTCACCGTACATCCATTGCCGGTTCATCTGCGTGCATTATATATAATTAAGTGTCCAAATTAATAGAAGTTCATCATCACATTAAAACCAAAGTGCATACATAGTTCTCATCTAACAACATATAGCTCTCCAGAGCATCTAATTAATTAAACCGTACATTGAAACTATGTAAAACATTTCAATGCGAAAACAAATGCGATCATAATCGCAACCAAGGTAACAATTGATCCAACGGCATAATGATACCAAGCCTCGGTATGAATGGCATATTTTCTAATCTTTCTAATCTTCAAGCGCATTGCATCCATCTTGATCTTGTGATCATCGACGACATCCGCAACATGCAACTCCAATATCATCTTCTCCTCCTCAATTTTTTTATTTTTTCCTTCAACAAATTGTTTTCTTCTTCAACTAAATTTAACCTCTCTACAATAGGGTCGGTTGGCATTTCCGATTCACATACATCCTAGATAAATAAAATCTATGTCACATTGGTCGGCATAATTTTCATAAACAATAAATAAACCAATAGTTATAAAGATAATATACATACCACATCCGAATCATAGACAGGACGAGGGTCGACGGGGGCGGATACCAAAACCATCGCACTATATAAGATGCAATAATAAATGTAAGAAAATGATACAAGTATCTATCTAAACATACAAGTAAGAATATTTTTCCTTTCAGAAAGAAGATAAGAACAAGAGGCTCACCACGGTGGTGTCGGTGATGAGATCGGCGCGGGTGATCAACGGCGGTGAAGACGGGGATGGGGCATGACGGACCGCTAAATCTAGACAAATCTCGAGGAAAATGGAGCTTGGAGGTCGAGCTTCAAGAGGAGAAAGCTTAAGTAGAGTGGCTCGGGCATTCCATCGAACACCTCATGTGCATAGGAGGTGAGCTAAAGCACCACAAAGCCCTCTCCCCCTCGGCCAGAAAAAACAGAGCACTGTGCTCTGCTCTTGCGTGAGGGGGTATATATAGGCACCTCATTGGTCCTAGTTGGTGGCATGAACCGGGACTAAAGGGGAGCCTTTGGTCCCGGTTCAAGCCACCAACCGGGACCAATGGTGGTGGGCCAGGAGCGAGGCCCATTGGTCCCGATTCGTCCCACCAACCAGGACCAAAAGGTCCAGACGAACCGGGACCAATGGTCCACGTGGCCCGGCCGGCCCCCTGGGCTCACGAACTGGGACCAATGCCCACATTGGTCCCGGTTCTAGACTGAACCGGGACTAATGGGCTGACCTGGCCTGGACCAAAGCCCTGTTTTCTACTAGTGCCTCTTTGCCAGCCCGGTAGGAAATTGAGGACTTGATCCACAATTGGTTGCCACTCCGCTCTCGTAAGTTGTTTGATCGAAAGCTGTAATCCAAGGTATCTACACGGGAAGTGGTCCATGCTCCAGGGTAAAGCTTGAGAAACACGCTGTCGATCCGCATCGTCCGATTGGATCATGATCGCCGAAGACTTCGCAAAATTCACATGTAATCCCGACGCTCTGCCAAAAAATTGCAGAGCTTCTCTGACGAAGCACAAGTCGCTGATCGTGGGCCTGATGAAAAGTATCACATCATCCGCATAAATTGACAGACTCTGAAGAGGAGTGCATCCTGGCATTGCTCTGATCGCACCCATCTATTGTGCTTTGATCATCATGGAGGAGAGTGTGTCCATGGCAATTACAAATAGAAGAGGGGAAACTGGGTCTCCTTGGCGCAACCCCTTCGCATGCCTAAGCTTCTTTCCCTAACAGCCATTTACTATCACTCTTGAGCTTGCTGTGGTGAGCAGAATAGCCAGGCGTGAACACCACAGTTCTGAGAACCTTCGCACACAGCACTTCAAACAAAAAGGACCAGGAGATTGAGTCAAATGCTCGTGAGATGTCCAATTTTAGCATCACACCTTTGGCTTTCTTTTTGTGCAAATTACGGGCCACCTGTCTGACAAGCAGGAAGTTGTCATGTATATTTCTCCCACGGATATAGGCAGATTGATTCATCTTCACCAACTCTCCCATACGCGGACAGAGCCTAGATGCCATCAGTTTTGAGTTTATCATAGGAATGCTATGAAGGAGGCTGATTGGCCTGAAGTCTCCGATCTGACAAGCATCAGGTTTTTTAGGTATGAGGGTGATTATCGCTTGGTTGAGCCTACCAAATCCTCTGCCATTTCCCAACTGGAATTTGTGAATAGCCACCATCATGTCGCCTTTGATAATCCGACAGGCTTTTCTGAAAAATAGACTGATGAAACCATCCAGTCCGGGCGCGCGCTCAGCAGGCATCTCCTTTATCACCGACCAGACCTCCTCCTCGGTGTAGATACTGTCCAACTCGTGCAGGTCAAGGGGCTCTACCTCCAGAAAGGCCAGGTCCATGGTTTGATCTCTGGAATGATATGTGCCCAGCAGCTCCTTGTAAGTGTCATAGAACGCATCTTCATTGCCCTCTTGCTCTGTAATGATCTGATCGCCGTGATGCAGTGATACGTCCATTTTGCACCATGCTTTTATATCAATATTTATTGCATTATGGACTATTATTTCACTTTATGTCACAATACTTATGACTATTCTCTCTTATTTTACAAGGTTTACATAAAGAGGGAGAATGCCGGCAGCTGGAATTCTGGGCTGGAAAAGAGCAAATATTAGAGACCTATTATGCACAACTCCAAAAGTCTTGAAACTCCACGGAACATCTTAAAATAAATAAAGAAAAATCCTCGCAAAAGATGAAGGCCAGGGGGCCCACACCCTTCTCACGAGGGTGCCCCCCCCCCCTAGTGCACGCCCCCTACCTCGTGGGCCCCTAGTGGCTCTCCGACGTCCATCTTCTCCTATATGAAGTCTTTCGATGAGAAAAGAGGAGGAGGAACTTTTCAGGACGAGACTCCGCCGCCACGAGGCAGAACCTTGGAGGATCCAATCTAGAGCTCCAGCAAAGCTGTTCTGCCGGGGATATTTCCCTCCCGGAGGGGGAAATCATCACCATCGTCATCACCAACGCTCCTCTCATCGGGAGAGGGCAATCTCCATCAACATCTTCACCAGCACCATGTCATCTCCAAACCCTAGTTCATCTCTTGTATCCAATTCTTGTCTCAAAGTCCGGGATTGGTGCTAGTAGGTTGCTAGTAGTGTTGATTACTCCTTGTAGTTGATGCTAGTTGGTTTAATTGGTGGGAGATCATATGTTCAGATCCTATATGCATATTATTACCCCTCTGATTATGAACATGAATATGCTTTGTGAGTAATTACGTTCGTTCCTGAGGACAAGGGAGAAGTCTTTCTATGAGTAGTCATGTGAATTTGGTATTCGTTTGATATTTTGATAAGATGTATGTTGTTTAGCCTCTAGTGGTGTTATGTGAACGTCGACTACATAACACTTCACCATTATTTGGGCCTAGAGGAAGGCATTGGGAAGTAATAAGTAGATGATGGGTTGCTAGAGTGACAGAAGCTTAAACCCTAGTTTATGTGTTGCTTCGTAAGGGGCTGATTTGGATCCATATGTTTCATGCTATGGTTAGGTTTACCTTAATACTTTTGTTGTAGTTGCGGATGCTTGCAATAAAGGTTAATCATAAGTGGGATGCATGTTCAAGTAAGAACAGCACCCAAGCACCGATCCACCCACATATCAAATTATCAAAGTATCGAACGCGAATCATATGAACGTGATGAAAACTAGCTTGACGATATTCCCATGTGTCCTCGGGAGCGCTTTTCCTATTATAAGAGTTTGTTTCGGCTTGTCCTTTGCTACAAAAAGGATTGGGCCACCTTGCTGCACTTTACTTACTTTTGTTACTTGTTGCTCGTTACAATTTATCCCATCACAAAACTATCTATTACCACTTATTTCAGTACTTGCAGAGAATACCTTGCTGAAGACCGCTTATCATTTCCTTCTGCTCCTCGTTGGGTTCGACACTCTTACTTATCGAAAGGACTATGATAGATCCCCTATACTTGTGGGTCATCATGCAGTGCCGGGATGAAGTTCCTAAGCTTCCTGCCATTGGCAATAAGGTGGAAAAGCTTCGTGTTGGCATCCCCCTCACTGAGCCAACGTATCCTAGAACGCTGCCTAGCAATTGTGCGTTCGAGAGATGCCAACCCAAGGGAGGTGAGCTTCAGCGTGTTGCGCAGCCACCTCTCTCCGGCTGACAGAAGTCTATGGTCCAGCGCCTTGTCGAGTTGTAGAATAATCTAGTTAGCGACAGCAATCTGTAGCTTAACGTTCCTCACTTTTTTTTGGCCCCACGTAGTGAGATACTACGCCGTGTTTCTAAGTAGCACATCTAGCTGATGGAAAGGCTCTATGATCTCTGGATCGCACTTCCAGGCTTCCTCCACTGCTTCCTCAAACCCGTCCAATTTAGTCCAAAAAGACTCAAATTGGAATCTCCTATGCGGGTGAAGGTGATCGTCCAAAGCCAGATGAAGTGGGCAGTGATCTGATGTAGCTGTGGACAAAGCCTGCAGTAGACAATCAGGATGATCTAGTTCCCAATCCACCGAGACGAAAGCTCGGTCAATTTTAGTCATGGTGGGCACCTCTCTCTCGTTGCACCAAGTAAAAAGCCGACCGTGGAGGAAGAGCTCCTTCAGACCATTATCATCGACAAATCTTCTGAATGTGCCCATCATACGCCTATCAAGCAGCGAGTTACTCTTGTTAGAGGCCTGTAGTATTAAGTTGAAATCACCAATTACTAGCCAAGGACCCGGGCAGAGCGATCTTCTGGCCATAAGCTCCTCTAAGAATTGAATCTTCTCGCCATCATCCTGAGGCCCGTAGACAACTGAGAGACACCAGGGCGCCCCATCCAGAGGTGCAACGTAAGCCATGACAGAGTTGCTGTCCCGCACACAGTTAGATATGCCAATAACTAATGAGTCCCATGCCAGGATGATTCCACCTCGAGTCCCAATAGCCGGCAAGTACGCAAACCCATCATAGGATGGGCCACAACATTGCAAAATAATAAACTGGTCTGCAAACTCGAGTTTAGACTCCTGGATACAAAGTCTTGTCGGCCTACTAGAATCTACGAATTCTCTCAACGCCTTCCGCTTAGCCGGACTGTTCAAACCGCGAACATTCTAGCTGGTAAACTCCAACTTGACGCGCGACATTGGGTAGAACGAGCACTCCCAATTTTGCACAACCTAGGCCATGGCGATGGCCTCTGGAGTACCCTCCTTCCCGAAGTCCAATGGCAGAGACTTTCCGAAGATTGCCGCAATGGTGCGTAGATGTCGTTCTGGCAGCGGTGAGTTGAATAGGCCTCGCAGTTGGTCAAGCGATTCCTCCGAGATTGCCAACTCGTCTGGGGCAATGCCCAAGGCTTGCAGCAACACGGTCTCTGCCGTCAACGCCTTGGATCTCCTAGAGCTGGAAGAGCTGACGGATCGCGTGTTCCTGCGCGGGGTGAATGGGTCTTGACCAGGACGTATGCCGTTTGCAACTTCGATCTCTCGTAATAGAGGCGGTGCTAGTTTCTTGAGGAACCCAGAGCAAAAAGACTTGATGTTAGTTAGGGATGCTAGCTCTTTGGAGGAGAGGTTGGTAGTGATAGTTGTTTCTGCCAGATTAAGGCTTTCTTCTCCAATATCTCCCACCATGGACGTGGGCACAGTGCATGCATGGGCATGCAACGTAGTCACATCTCCACCCCTACTAGTCTTAGACACAGGCCCCACCAGATCAGAATCCAAGATGGGCGTTGGGGCCTCCACCGATTCCATAGCCTCGTGAGTGGCCAACATCTCGGCCATTGGGTCCCAGCCAGCAGAACGTGACAGCGGACCGGCCATGGGCGGTGGGATCAACTGCGGCAGCGTAGGTGCCACAGCATGGATTGGAGTCGATCGCGCGGGCTCAATCAGCCGCAGCGGATCCGGAGCGCAGTCCACCACCAACTCTGGGGCCTGGCCCTCGACAGTCACAGTCGTCGCCGGCAGGATTACCTCGGGATTCTACACAGTTTGATCCTTCGAGAGGTCAGATTGTCGGTCCATCTCGGGATCCAGGACCGTCTCTGTAGTCTCACCAACCACCTTTTCTGGAACCGTGGTCTCGATCTCCGCGCCAACGGACTGAGTTGGCGCTCCCAACTGCCCAGCTGACGCGAGACCAATCACCGGAGGCGAATTCGAAATCCGCTCCACTACCTCCCTTTGCGCCGGCCCACCACAGTCCATCTGGACCCCACTCATGACCGCATCCACAGCCAGGCCACTCCTACTCATTGGTGGGATGCGCCAGTTAGAGGGCCCCACTCGTCCTTCCAGGACCTGGCGATAGGATCTGCCAGCGCCGCCGCTTCCCGCCGGACCAGCATGATTCCGGCCAAACCCACGGTTGTTGCAGACGCCGCGCGTCCAGTTCTGCACCGTCCACTCGCCGCCCTGAGACGCTGCCGAACTGCCTAGCAAGCCGCGCTGGCCACTGTCACCGTCCGAGCTAGGCGAGCGACGCCAGGGCTCTGGAGGAGAGAAATCCCGCAATCTGCCAATGTGAACCAAGATCGGATATTCCAACAGCTGACGAAACGACGGGCGGCGCTCCGCCGGGTTTTCTCCAAGTGCAGGCGGCTCTTGAAGGAAATATGCCCTAGAGGCAATAATAAAGTTATTATTTATTTCCTTATATCATGATAAATGTTTATTATTCATGCTATAATTGTATTAACCGGAAACATAATACATGTGTGAATAGATAGACAAACAGAGTGTCACTAGTATGCCTCTACTTGACTAGCTCGTTAATCAAAGATGGTTATGTTTCCTAACCATGAACAAAGAGTTGTTATTTGATTAACGAGGTCACATCATTAGTTGAATGATCTGATTGACATGACCCATTCCATTAGCTTAGCACCCGATCGTTTAGTATGTTTCTATTGCTTTCTTCATGACTTATACATGTTCCTATGACTATGAGATTATGCAACTCCCGTTTACCGGAGGAACACTTTGGGTGCTACCAAACGTCACAACGTAACTGGGTGATTATAAAGGAGTACTACGGGTGTCTCCAAAGGTAGATGTTGGGTTGGCGTATTTCGAGATTAGGATTTGTCACTCCGATTGTCGGAGAGGTATCTCTGGGCCCTCTCGGTAATGCACATCACATAAGCCTTGCAATCATTGCAACTAATGAGTTAGTTGCGGGATGATGTATTACAGAACGAGTAAAGAGACTTGCCGGTAACGAGATTGAACTAGGTATTGGATACCGACGATCGAATCTCGGGCAAGTAACATACCGATGACAAAGGGAACAACGTATGTTGTTATGCGGTCTGACCGATAAAGATCTTCGTAGAATATGTAGGAGCCAATATGGGCATCCAGGTCCCGCTATTGGTTATTGACCGGAGACGTGTCTCGGTCATGTCTACATTGTTCTCGAACCGTAGGGTCCGCACGCTTAACGTTACGATGACAGTTATTATGAGTTTATGCATTTTGATGTACCGAAGGTTGTTCGGAGTCCCGGATGTGATCACGGACATGACGAGGAGTCTCGAAATGGTCGAGACATAAAGATTGATATATTGGAAGCCTATGTTTGCATATCGGAAGTGTTCTGGGTGAAATCGGGATTTTACCGGAGTACCGGGAGGTTACCGGAACCCCCCGGGAGTCATATGGGCCTTATTGGGCTTTAGTGGAAAGGTGAAAGGGGCTGCCCATAGTAGGCTGCGCGCCTCCCCCCCCCCCTCCCCTAGTCCTATTAGGACTAGGAGAGGTGGCCGGCCACCTCTCTCTCTCTCTCTTTCCCCTTTGGAATCCTATTTGGAATAGGATTGGGGGGAGTCCTACTCCCGGTAGGAGTAGGACTCCTCCTGGCGCGCCCAAGGGCTGGCCGCACCTCTCCCCCTTGCTCCTTTATATACAGGGGCAGGGGGCACCTCTAGACACACAATTGATCCCCGTGATCGTTCCATAGCCGTGTGCGGTGCCCCCTGCCACCATATTCCACCTCGATCATATTGTAGCGGTGCTTAGGCGAAGCCCTACGACGGTAGAACATCTCGTCACAACGTCGTCGTGCTGACGGAACTCCTCCCCGACGCTTTGCTGGATCGGGGCCCGGGGATCGTCATCGAGCTGTACGTGTGCTAAGAACTCGGAGGTGCCGGAGTAACGGTGCTTGGATCGGTCGGATCGGGAAGACGTACGACTACTTCCTCTACATTGTGTGATCGCTTCCGCAATCGGTCTGCGTGGGTACGTAGACAACACTCTCCCCTCTCGTTGCTGTGCATCACCATGATCTTGCGTGTGTGTAGGAAATTTTTTGAAATTACTACGTTTCCCAACAGTGGCATCCGAGCCTAGGTTTTATGGTTTGATGTTATATGCACGAGTAGAACACAAGTGAGTTGTGGGCGATATAAGTCATACTGCCTACCAGCATGTCATACTTTGGTTCGGCGGTATTGTTGGACGAGACGACCCGGACCAACCTTACGCGTACACTTACGCGAGACCGGTTCCCTCGACGTGCTTTGCACATAGATGGCTTGCGGGCGACTGTCTCTCCAACTTTAGTTGAACCGAGTATGGCTACGCCCGGTCCTTGAGAAGGTTAAAACGGAGTCTATTTGACAAACTATCGTTGTGGTTTTGATGCGTAGGTGAGATTGGTTCTTGCTTAAGCCCGTAGCAGCCACGTAAAACTTGCAACAACAAAGTAGAGGATGTCTAACTTGTTTTTGCAGGGCATGTTGTGATGTGATATGGTCAAGGCATGATGCTGAATTTTATTGTATGAGATGATCATGTTTTGTAACCAAGTTATCGGCAACTGGCAGGAGCCATATGGTTGTCGCTTTATTGTATGCAATGCAATCGCGATGTAATGCTTTACTTTATCACTAAGCAGTAGCGATAGTCGTGGAAGCATAATATTGGCGAGACGACAACGATGCTACGATGGAGATCAAGGTGTCGTGCCGGTGACGATGGTGATCATGACGGTGCTTCGGAGATGGAGATCACAGGCACAAGATGATGATGGCCATATCATATCACTTATATTGATTGCATGTGATGTTTATCTTTTATGCATCTTATCTTGCTTTGATTGACGGTAGCATTATAAGATGATCTCTCACTAAATTATCAAGAAGTGTTCTCCCTGAGTATGCACCATTGCGAAAGTTCTTTGTGCTGAGACACCACGTGATGATCGGGTGTGATGGGCTCTACGTTCAAATACAACGGGTGCAAAACAGTTGCACATGCGGAATACTCAGGTTATACTTGACGAGCCAAGCATATACAGATATGGCCTCGGAACACGGAGACCGAAAGGTCGAGCGTGAATCATATAGTAGATATGATCAACATAATGATGTTCACCAATGAAACTACTCCATCTCACGTGATGATCGGACATGGTCTAGTTGATTTGGATCACGTGATCACTTAGAGGATTAGAGGGATGTCTATCTAAGTGGGAGTTCTTAAGTAATATGATTAATTGAACTTAAAATTGTCATGAACTTAGTCCTGGTAGTATTTTGCAAATTATGTTGTAGATCAATAGCTCACGTTGTTGCTTCCCTGTGTTTAATTTTTGATATGTTCCTAGAGAAAATTGTGTTGAAAGATGTTAGTAGCAATGATGCGGATTGGATCTGTGATCTGAGGTTTATCCTCATTGCTGCACAGAAGAATTATGTCCTTGATGCACCGCTAGGTGACAGACCTATTGCAGGAGCAGATGCAGACGTTATGAACGTTTGGCTAGCTCAATATGATGACTACTTGATAGTTTAAGTGCACCATGCTTAACGGCTTAGAATTGGGACTTCAAAGACGTTTTGAACGTCATGGACCATATGAGATGTTCCAGGAGTTGAAGTTAATATTTCAAGCAAATACCCGAGTTGAGAGATATGAAGTCTCCAACAAGTTCTATAGCTAAAAGATGGAGGGGAATCGCTCAACTAGTGAGCATGTGCTCAGATTGTCTGGGTACTACAATTGCTTGAATCAAGTGGGAGTTAATCTTCCAGATAAGATAGTGATTGGCAGAATTCTCTAGTCACCATCACCAAGTTAGTAGAACTTCGTGATGAACTATAATATGCAAGGGATAACGGAAACAACTCCCAAGCTCTTCGTGATGCTGAAATCGATGAAGGTAGAAATCAAGAAAAACATCAAGTGTTGATGGTTGACAAGATCACTAGTTTCAAGTAAAGGGCAGAGGGAAGAAGAGGAACTTCAAGAAGAACGGCAAGCAAGTTGCTACTAAAGTGAAGAAGCCCAAGTCTGGTCCTAAGCCCGAGACCAAGTGCTTCTACTGCAAAGGGACTGGCCATTGGAAGCGGAACTACCCCAAGTGATTGGCGGATAAGAAGGATGGCAAAGTGAACATAAGTATATTTGATATACATGTTATTGATGTGTACTTTACTAGTGTTTATAGCAAACCCTCAGTATTTGATACTAGTTCAGTTGCTAAGATTAGTAACTCGAAGCGGGAGTTGCAGAATAAACAGAGACTAGTTAAGGGTGAAGTGACGATGTGTGTTGGAAGTGGTTCCAAGATTGATATGATCATCATCGCACACTCCCTATAATTTCGGGATTAGTGTTGAACCTAAATAAGTGTTATTTGGTGTTTGCGTTGAGCATGAATATGATTTGATCATGTTTATTGTAATACGGTTATTCATTTAAGTAAGAGAATAAATTGTTGTTCTGTTTACATGAATAAAACCTTATATGGTTACACACCCAATGAAAAATGGTTTGTTGGATCTCGATTGTAATAATACACATATTCATAATATTGAAACCAAAAGATGCGAAGTTAATAATGATAGTGCAACTTATTTGTGGCACTGCCGTTTAGGTTATATTGGTGTAAAGTGCATGAAGAAACTCCATGCTGATGGGATTTTGGAATCACTTGATTATGAATCACTTGATGCTTGCGAACCATGCCTTGTGGGCAAGATGACTAAAACGCCGTTCTCCGGAACAATGAACCAAACAACAGATTTGATGGAAATCATACATACTGATGTATGTGGTCCGATGAATATTAAGGCTTACAGCAGGTATCATTATTTTCTGACCTTCACAAGATGATTTCAGCAGATATGGGGATATCTACTTGATGAAACATAAGTCTGAAACACTTGAACAGTTCAAAGAATTTCATAGTGAAGTGGAAAATCATCGTGACAAGAAAATAAAAGTTTCTACGATATGATCGCAGAGGTAAGATATTTGAGTTACGAGTTTGGTCTTCAGTTAAAACAATGTGAAATAGTTTCACTACTCACGCCACCTGGAACACCACAGCATAATGGTGTGTCCGAACGTCATAACCGTACTTTATTAGATATAGTGCAATCTATGATGTATCTTACCGATCTACCACTATCGTTTTGGGGTTATGCATTAAAGACAGTTGCATTCATGTTTAAAAGGGCACCATCTAAGTCCGTTGAGACGACACAATCTGAACTATGGTTTGGCAAGAAACCAAAGTTGTCGTTTCTTAAAGTTTGGGATTGTGATGCTTATATGAAAAGGTTTCATCCTAATAAGCTCAAAACCAAATCGGAGAAATATGTCTTCATAGAATACCCAAAGGAAACTGTTGGGTACACCTTCTATCACAGATCAGAAGGCAAATTCGTTGCCAAGAATAGATCCTTTCCAGAGAAGGAGTTTCTCTCGAAAGAAGTGAGTGGGAGGAAAGTAGAAAACTTGATAAGGTAATTGTACCTTCTCCCCTATTGGAAAGTAGTTCATCACAGAAATCTGTTCTTGTGACTACTACACCAATTAGTGAGGAAGCTAATGATGATGATCATGTAACTTCAGATCAAGTTACTACTGAATCTCGTAGGTAAACCAGAGTGAAATCCGCACCAGAGTGGTACGGTAATCCTGTTCTGGAAATCATGTTACTAGACCATGATGAACTTGCGAACTATGAGGAAGCGATGATGAGCCCAGATTCCGCGAAATGGTTTGAGGCCATGAAATCTGAGATATGATCCATGTATGAGAACAAAGTATGGACTCTGATGGATTTGCCCGATGATCGGCAAGCCATAGAAAATAAATGAATCTTCAAGAGGAAGACGGACGCTGATAGTAGTGTTACTATCTACAAAGCTAGAATTGTCGCAAAAAGGTTTTCGGCAAGTTCAAGGTGTTGACTACGATGAGAGCTTCTCACCCGTATCTATGCTTAAGTTTGTCCGAATCATGTTAGCAATTGCCGCATTCTATGAAATCTGGCAAATGGATAAACAAAACTGTATTCCTTAATGGATTTATTAAAGAAGAGTTGTATATGATGCAACCAGAAGGTTTTGTCAATCCGAAAGGTGCTAACAAAATGTGCAAACTCCAGCGATCCATCTGTGGACTGGTGCAAGCATCTCAAAGTTGGAATATACACTTTGATGAGTTGATCAAAGCATATAGTTTTATACAGACTTGCGGTGAAGCCTGTATTTACGAGAAAGTGAGTGGGAGCACTACAGCATTTCTGATAAGTATATGTGAATGACATATTATTGATCGGAAATAATGTAGAATTATTCTATAAAGCATAAAGGAGTGTTTGAAAGGAGTTTTTCAAAGAAAGACTTCGGTGAAGCTGCTTACATATTGAGCTCCAAGATCTATAGAGATAGATCAAGACGCTTGATAAGTTTTTTCAATGAGTACATACCTTGACAAGATTTTGAAGTAGTTCAAAATGGAGCAGTCAAAGAAAGAGTTCTTGCCTGTATTACAAGGTGTGAAGTTGAGTAAGACTAAAAGCCCGATCACACAGAAGATAGAAAGAGAATGAAAGCCATTCCCTATGCCTTGGCCATAGGTTCTATAAAGTATGTCATGCTGTATACCAGATCTATTGTATACCCCGCACTGATTTGGCAAGGGAGAACAATAGTGATCTAGGAGTAGATCACTGGACAGCGGTCAAAATTATCCTTAGTGGAATAAGGATATGTTTCTCGATTATGGAGGTGACAAAAAGGTTCGCCATAAAGGGTTACGTCGATGCAAGTTTTGACACTGATCTGGATGACTCTAAGTCTCAATCTAGATACATATTGAAAGTGGGAGCAATTAGTTAGAGTAGCTCCGTGCAGAGCATTGTTGACATAGAAATTTGCAAAATACTTACAGATCTGAATGTGACAGACCCGTTGACTAAAATTATCTCACAAGCAAAACATGATCACACCTTAGTACTCTTTGGGTGTTAATCACATAGTGATGTGAACTAGATTACTGACTCTAGTAAACCCTTTGGGTGTTGATCACATATCGATGTGAACTATGGGTGTTAATCACATGGTGATGTGAACTATTGCTGTTAAATCACATGGCGATGTGAACTAGATTATTAACTCTAGTGCAAGTGGGAGACTGAAGGAAATATGCCCTAGAGGCAATAATAAAGTTATTATTTATTTCCTTATATCATGATAAATGTTTATTATTCATGCTAGAATTGTATTAACCGGAAACATAATACATGTGTGAATAGATAGACAAACAGAGTGTCACTAGTATGCCTCTACTTGACTAGCTCATTAATCAAAGATGGTTATGTTTCCTAACCATGAACAAAGAGTTGTTATTTGATTAATGAGGTCACATCATTAGTTGAATGATCTGATTGACATGACCCATTCCATTAGCTTAGCACCCGATCGTTTAGTATGTTGCTATTGCTTTCTTCATGACTTATACATGTTCCTATGACTATGAGATTATGCAACTCCCGTTTACCGGAGGAACACTTTGTGTGCTACCAAACGTCACAACATAACTGGGTGATTATAAAGGAGCTCTACAGGTGTATCCAAAGGTGAATGTTGGGTTGGCGTATTTCGAGATTAGGATTTGTCACTCCGATTGTCGGAGAGGTATCTCTGGGCCCTCTCGGTAATGCACATCACATAAGCCTTGCAAGCATTACAACTAATGAGTTAGTTGCAAGATGATGTATTACGAAACGAGTAAAGAGACTTGCCGGTAACGAGATTGAACTAGGTATTGGATACCGACGATGGAATCTCGGGCAAGTAACATACCGATGACAAAGGGAACAACGTATGTTGTTATGAGGTCTGACCGATAAAGATCTTCGTAGAATATGTAGGAGCCAATATGGGCATCCAGGTCCCGCTATTGGTTATTGACCGGAGACGTGTCTCGGTCATGTCTACATTGTTCTCGAACCCGTAGGGTCCGCACGCTTAAGGTTTCGATGACAGTTATTATGAGTTTATGCATTTTGATGTACCGAAGGTTGTTCGGAGTCCCGGATGTGATCACGGACATGACGAGGAGTCTCGAAATGGTCGAGACATAAAGATTGATATATTGGAAGCCTATGTTTGGATATCGGAAGTGTTCTGGGTGAAATCGGGATTTTACCGGAGTACCGGGAGGTTACCGGAACCCCCCGGGAGTCATATGGGCCTTATTGGGCTTTAGTGGAAAGTTGAAAGGGGCTGCCCATAGTGGGCTGCACGCCTCCCCCCCTCCCCTAGTCCTATTAGGACTAGGAGAGGTGGCCGGCCACCTCTCTCTCTCTCTCTTTCCCCTTTGGAATCCTATTTGGAATAGGATTGGGGGGGGGGTCCTACTCCCGGTAGGAGTAGGACTCCTCCTGGCGCGCCCAAGGGCTGGCCGCACCTCTCCCCCCTTGCTCCTTTATATACAGGGGCAGGGGGCACCTCTAGACACACAATTGATCCCCGTGATCATTCCATAGCCGTGTGCGGTGCCCCCTGCCACCATATTCCACCTCGATCATATTGTAGCGGTGCTTAGGCGAAGCCCTGCGATGGTAGAACATCAAGATCGTCACCACGCCGTCGTGCTGACGGAACTCCTCCCCGATGCTTTGCTGGATCGGAGCCCGGGGATCGTCATCGAGCTGTACGTGTGCTAAGAACTCGGAGGTGCCGGAGTAACGGTGCTTGGATCGGTCGGATCGGGAAGACATATGACTACTTCCTCTACATTGTGTGATCGCTTCCGCAGTCGGTCTGCGTGGGTACGTAGACAACACTCTCCCCTCTCGTTGCTGTGCATCACCATGATCTTGCGTGTGCGTAGGAGTTTTTTTGAAATTACTACGTTTCCCAACAGCTCTGGCACCCACAATCTTCGGCATGCAGGGATCTCGTCCGGGTCCACGCACCAGGTGTCGTGGTTCTAAGCCTGACAGTAGAGTGGGGGTAGGTATGGAGAGGCAAGATCCTAGCTATGGAGAGGTTGTAAACACAAAGGATGTACGAGTTCAGGCCCTTCTCGGAGGAAGTAATAGCCCTACGTCTCGGAGCCCGGAGGCGGTCGAGTGGATTATGAGTATATGAGTTACAAGGTGCTGAACCCTTCTGCCTGTGGAGGGGGGTGGCTTATATAGAGTGCGCCAGGACCCCAGCCAGCCCACGTAGGAGAGGGTTTAAGGTGAGTTAAGTCTGGGGTGTTACTGGTAACGCCCCACATAAAGTGCCTTTACTATCATAAAGTCTACTTGATTACAGGCCGTTGCAGTGTAGAGTGCCTCTTGACCTCCTGGTGGTCGAGTGAGTCTTCGTGGTCGAGTCCTTCAGGCCAGTCGAGTGAGTCCTCGTTGGTCGACTGGAAGGCGACCTCTTCTAAGGATGTCTTGGGGTAAGTTACTTGGATCAGGTCCATGACCCTACCCTAGGTACATAACCCCATCATTAGCCCCCGAATGGATTGAGGCTTCAAGTGAAGAAGGAGTTGATGTCGTTTCCGATTAACCTTTGCGCTCTAGTTGTGCGCTGTTCTGGACCAAAGAATCTCTTCGTCGACAGGGAGCAACTTGCCTTCAGTCGACTCGATCCATTCTATTTTTGCGTCGAGTGATCTTTCAGGCTTCGACGATCTCCGAGCGACGGATCGCCGGAAACACCGCGTCTGACAGACTGATTTGCTGTTCGCGGATTCCGCGGGATGCGAAATTTGGGGACGCGCGCGAAGCGGGGCAGACCGCGGCGTTCGGATGGGACGGGGCATAGACGCCTCGATCTCCGCGCCGCTTTTTTCGCCACGTATCCCGTCTGCATAACTGCTCCCAGATATGATTAGATCGACCGGGCCCACCTGTCATCCACTCGGAAGGGACCTTATAAATGTGCTCGGCGAGGATTTCTGTGCTGCGCCTTAGCATTCTCCCCCTCTCTCTGCTTCCTTCTTCCCTGCTCAGCGTGCTCGCTCTCGCCCCCGCACCACTTCCCTTCGCGCATCTCGCCGGCGACCATGGCCAAGGAGAAGACGGCGGCGCTGGAGCGTGCAAAGAAGGCGTCGGCGTCGGAGAAGGCAAAGGGGAGATCCACCAGCCGCGGAGGGTCCTTGTCCAGATCCCGCCTGCCGAAGGGCTGGGTCCAAGGAGACTGGATCCAGTCGACCATCACAGAGAATGACCTCCTCGACATGGCCAACGAGGGCTTGATCCCCCACGGAGCTGCGAGGCTTCCGGGGAAGGAGTGGCAGCCCCAGCCAGAAGAGGGTGAGTGTGTGCTTTTGGCCACCCATGTTGATCGTGGGTTTTCCTTGCCGCCGAGTGTTTTCTTCCGTGGCTTCTTGAATTTCTTCGGAGCGCAGCTCCACCACTTTACCCCAAACTCTATTGCCTATCTTGCTGCATTCGTGTCCATGTGTGAGGGTTTCTTGGGCTGTTGACCGCACTGGGGTTTGTTCAAACATATATTCACGTGTCGCTCTCAGACCGTGAAGAAGGCGAGCCCAGGTGATGAGAGAACCCGAGTCGTCCAAATGTGTGGGGGTCTGGGGATCCAAGTGAGGAATAAGAGCACCTTCCCGCCCATGACCTTTCCCGAGTCAGTCAGAGGCTGGCAGTCGACCTGGTTCTACTGCCAGGACCAGTCGACGCCGGGACAGTCGAGTGGACTCCCACAGTTTACCATGGACCGAGTGAACAAGCCCTCCTCTCTGAAGTTGATCCCGGAGGAGAAAGCTGATGTGAAGATGTTGATGGAGCGCGTGGTGCAGTTGGTTCGGGAGGGAGTGACGGGCATGGATCTCCTGGAGGTCTTCCTCAGGCGTCGCATCCAGCCCCTTCAGTTCCGGAGCCACTGCATGTGGTTGTACTGTGGGACCGAAGACGAGACTAGAGTCCATCCAGAAGCAGTCGATGATGTCACTCTGGAAAGATGGATGGTAGCCGTTACCGGAAATAAGGACAACCCACGCGGAGCCAGAAGGATTCCTCCACTCGATCACAACAGTGAACCAAACAAGGTACACTTGCTCTGCTCTCTACTGTGCTCTTGTCACATTCATTTCTGTTTATCCTGCCGACTGGTCGACTGATCCTTGTCTTGATATCTGCTAGGCTCTCACCGAGCTGTACTCGATGCCCAATGGGGAACAAGCTCCGTCTGAGGAGGGTGAGGCGAGTGGGGGTGAGAGCCAGGGAGAGGAGGAATGGGACTCGGACGTTACAGAGGACGACGATGACGATGATGATGACGACGGTGATGAAGACGACGGTGATGAAGATGACGCCGAAGACGAGGAGGAAGAGGAGGAGGTCGTGCCACCGCGCTCGGAAAGGCGGTCGAAGCTCGTCCACGACCCTTCGACTGAACGTGGCAAGGGGGTTGCGACTGCTGCACAGTCGACCAAGCGCCCTAGGACCACCTCTCCAGCGCCGACTGAAAAGGCGCCGAAGCAGCCTAGGGGGGCTCCATCAAAGCCGACCAAGCTCTTGCCGAAGATGAAGGTGTCCATCCCCACCATATCAGGGTAATTGTGCTGCTTAAGTCTTCTTATTTTGTGTGAACTTTGTCTCTGGTCGACACTGAAGTTTTAGTCGACTGATGTTTTGGAGTTGCAGTGCTGCTACTTCTGAAACCTCTGCCCGGGCTGACGATCACGAGATGGAGGACGCAGCAACTCCGAACCCAGGCACTGTGCACTCAACGTCATTTTTAGTCGACTGATTCGCGATCTCTGATCCTGATTCTTCTTCGTAGCTCCACCCAATACTGTTATCAATCTCCCTGATGACGATGAGGATGAAGAACCACTGGCACGCAGGAGGAGCAGGAAAGCGTCCGCCAGTAAGGTGCCCCAGGATGTGACGGCACCTGAGATTCTGATTGCGGAGGAAGAGAACACCACTCGACACACGGTGTCCTTCGCAGATCCATTGACGAGTGCTCAGCAGCCCTCCCTCTTCACGACGCACCATGTCCCGGAAGACCAAGCCGGCGCGGCGAAGGAGGCAATACGCCAGGCGGGAATCATGATGGAGCAATTGAAGACCATCCGGGATGCGAGCCAGGCAGCTTATGACGCCAGTTCTGCCCTTCAAAGCAATGTGCAGGTCAGTCGACCACAGTTTGTTCTATTGGATATGCTGCCAAAAACTTTTCCTTTCCGGAATTTATAGCAGTCACCCACTGGGTGTTGTCGATTAAACTCCGTGTTAGCGGGGGCACGCTGAGTGCACCCGCTGGGTGTAGTCCCCAAGGCTAAGGTTGACTGCTGGCAGTCGGCCTTAGGCTTTATTGATGTCAATCTTGTTGTCAGTCGACTATGTCGACTGGATTTCACGAACCGGTGGGGGCACGCTGAGTGCACCCACTGGGTGTAGTCCCCGAGACTGTGGTCGACTGCTTGCAGTTGATCACAGTCTTAGAGAATGCATCTCGCACTTTTTTTTGAGGTCGACTGGTCGACTTTGTCTTCAACAGGATTAGTGGGGGCACGCTGAGTGCACCCACTGGGTGTAGTCCCCGAGACTACGGTCGAATGCTTGTATTCGGCTGTAGTCTTAGAAACGTGTGTTTTTCCCTTTTTCACTCGGAAGTGAATTATATTTGACATTTAGCCGATTGGTTCTTCGCAGAACTCTTGTGATCTTGTGGCTCGCTACTCAGAGCTGGAACACAAGCATACTCAAGTCGAGCTGAGCTTGAAGCTGGTTCAGGAGAAGCTGACAAAGGCAAAGGAGGAGACTGAAGGTATGTTTGGTGAGACCCTGACAACTGCTTTTCCCCTTGCTTGTTTCAAAATCTGATCTTGATGTAACTTGCAGGTAAGGTAAGGGAGGCCCAACAGAAGAAAGACCTTGAGCTAGCTGAGAAGATCAAGCTTGCTGACGAGAAGTTAGCTTCAGTCACCAAGCTTGAACAAGACAATACCAATCTGAAAGCTGCTCTTGGGATTGCCAACAAGGAGGTCAGTCGACTGAAAACTGATAAAGCTGCCTTGACCGACCAAGTCAGCGAATTGACTGGGAAGAAAACTGATCTGGAGGCCTTCCTGAGTGGACTTGCCAAGAAGCTGTTTCTTATGCTTGAAGGTAAACCTCTATGCTTGGCAGACATTTCCAATTGTGATTTTTCCATTCGACCATCCCCTTGACTTAGTGATCACCCTTGCAGAGTTTTGTCAAAACTTTGAAGAAGAAACTAGCCGGCTGGAGCCAAACCTCGACCCCGTCAATTCTCCGGTGAACGACGAAGTTGCCATGGAAGTTTTCCGACTGGAGTCCCGTGTTGCAGCTGTCGTGGACTATCTCGCAAGGCTGAAGGCCGCCACATCGCGCATCGACTCGACGCTCTGGCCTGAGGAGACACTTCAGAATGACCTTGAGTCGCTGATGGCCCGCTTGAACACGATCCCTGGTCGAGTGCAGGAGTGGAAGAAGTCCTCGGCTCGGTGTGGTGCAGATGTCGCTCTGTGTCTGGCCCGATTCCACTGCAAAGATGCGCGAGAAGAGAAGCTGGCGGCCCTTCGGGTGGCCAATACCAAGAAGCACGACTTCAGGTCCTTTATGGAAACTTTCCTTGCAGCTGCCACTCGGATCGCCGACGGAATTGACCTTGATGAATTCGTTGCACCTTCCAGCCCTCCACAGGAGGGGTAAAAAACTTCTTCTGGCTCGACGCTTTAAATTTGCCTCGGTATGCCGAGTGGAATTGTAACTGACAAACCTTAACGGGCTTAACGCCTGAGCACTTTCGGTTCCTTTAGATATCGATTCAAACTTGAATTTGGTGCTTGAATACGATTGCCTTCGGCTCGAAATGTCTTTTGCAGGTTCAAAGCAAGGCGCCTTTATTGCAATCGACTTATTCTTCAGTCCACTTAGGCGAGCACTGGGCCGCAGCTAAGCCTCCGAGTGGAAGTCTGGCTTACCACTCGGTAGGATTTTTATAACTTAGGCGAGCACAGGGCTGCAGCTAAGCCTCCGAGTGAGAGGATCGCTCTCCACTTGGTAGGATTTTTATAACTTAGGCGAGCACAGGGCTGCAGCTAAGCCTCCGAGTGAGAGGGTCGCTCTCCACTTGGTAGGATTTTTATAACTTAGGCGAGCACAGGGCTGCAGCTAAGCCTCCGAG
>NC_041392.1:638583191-638609761 GCF_002162155.2 Triticum dicoccoides
CCCGAGTGAGAGGGTTGCTCTCCACTCGGTAGGATTTTGATAACTTAGGCGAGTCCTTGGACTGCAGCTAAGCCCCCGAGTGAGAGGGTTGCTCTTCACTCGGTAGGATTTTTATAACTTAGGCGAGTGCTTGGACTGCAGCTAAGCCTCCGAGTGGAAGGCTGGCTTACCACTCGGTAGGATTTTGGTAAACTTAGGCGAGTCCTTGGACTGCAGCTAAGCCTTCGAGTGGAAGGCTGGCTTACCACTCGGTAGGATTTTGGTAAACTTAGGCGAAACGGATTCGCGGCTAAGCCTCCGAGTGGGAGTCTGGCTCACCACTCGGTAGGATTTTTACAAACTTAGGCGAAACGGATTCGCAGCTAAGTCACCCACTGAGGGGGAATTTTATGTGGACAAAAATAAAAAGTGACAGAAATTATGGAGGGACTATGACACTATTATTTTGAGGTCCATGAACTACAAAAGTACTTTATTGCAACTCATCCGAGTGATAAAACTTAAGTGTAGAATGGGCGGAGTAGCTCCGCGTTCCAAGCTCGGGGCTCGTCGATATTATGCTCGACGTTGTAAAGACGGTACGCCCCGTTGTGGAGGACCTTGGTGACGATGAAGGGGCCTTCCCAAGAAGGAGCAAGCTTGTGTGGTTTGTGCTGATCCACTCGGAGAACCAAATCCCCTTCCTGGAAGGCTCGGCCTCTCACATTTCTGGCGTGGAAACGGCGCAAATCTTGTTGGTAGATGGTCGACCGGATCAGAGCCATCTCCCTTTCTTCCTCTAAAAGGTCGACTGTGTCCTGCCGCGCTTGTTCAGCTTCTGCTTCGTTGTAGATTTCAACTCGGGGAGCATTATGGAGAAGATCACTCGGCAAGACTGCTTCAGCTCCGTAGACCAAGAAGAATGGAGTTCTTCCAGTCGACCGATTAGGTGTGGTCCGCAGTCCCCAGAGTACTGAGGGAAGTTCGTCGACCCAAGCTCCAGCCGCGTGTTTGAGATCACGCATCAGTCGAGGCTTCAATCCCTTAAGAATCAGTCCATTAGCTCGCTCTGCTTGTCCATTCGACTGCGGATGGGCGACTGAAGCGTAGTCGACCCGTGTGCCCTGGGAGTCGCAGAAAGCTCTGAATTCCTCTGAGTCAAAGTTCGACCCATTATCCGTAATGATGCTGTGCGGGACTCCATATCTGAATATTAGTTCCCTGATGAAGCTAACAGCAGTACCGGTGTCAAGGCTCTTGATTGGTTTAGCCTCGATCCACTTGGTGAACTTGTCGACTGCTACCAGTACATGCGTGAAGCCACTTCGTCCTGTTCTCAAAGGACTGACCATGTCCAATCCCCATACTGCGAAAGGCCAGACGAGTGGGATGGTCTTCAGAGCCGACGCAGGCTTGTGTGACATATTCGAGTAGAATTGACATCCCTCGCACTTATCCACTATCTCTTTTGCCATCTCATTCGCCTTTGGCCAGTAAAATCCGGCTCGGTATGCTTTGGCCACGATGGTCCGAGAGGACGCATGATGACCACAGGTCCCCGAGTGAATATCATTGAGGATGAGTCGACCTTCTTCTGGTGTTATGCACTTCTGACCGACTCCAGTCGCGCTTTCTCTGTATAATTGTCCTTTGATTACGGTAAAGGCCTTAGATCGACGGACGATCTGTCGAGCCTCTTCCTCATCCTCCGGAAGCTCTTTCCTCAAGATATATGCGACATACGGAATCGTCCAGTCGGGAATGACCACCAAAACCTCCATGATCAAGTCGACCACCGCTGGGACTTCAACTTCAGTCGGATCTGTGGCACTCTTGGGCTGCGGAGTTTCTTCGGTGAAAGGATCTTCTTTGACTGACGGAGAGTGTATATGCTCCAAGAACACACCACTCGGAATGGCTTCCCTCTTGGAACCTATCTTTGCTAGATCATCAGCTGCTTGATTTTTCAGTCGGGGTATGTGATGGAGCTCCAACCCCTCGAACTTCTTTTCCAGCTTCCTCACTGCACTGCAGTATCCAGTCATGGCTGGGCTTCTCACGTCCCACTCTTTCATCACCTGGTTGACCACTAAATCCGAGTCGCCATAGACCATCAAGCGACGGACGCCGACTGAAATGGCCATGCGCAACCCATATAAGAGGGCCTCATATTCTGCCTCATTGTTGGAGGAATCGAAGTGAATCTGGAGCACATATCTGAGCTTATCTCCTCTGGGGGAAACCAGGACAATCCCAGCACCGGAACCATTCAACATCTTAGAGCCATCAAAGAACATGGTCCAATGCTCCGAGTGAACTTCAGTCGGCTGCTGTTGTTCAATCCACTCGGCGAGGAAATCTGCTATTGCCTGGGACTTAATGGCTTTCTTTGCCTCGAACTTGATATCAAGGGGAAGAAGTTCAATCGCCCATTTGGCCACTCGACCAGTTGCATCTCTGTTGTGCAAAATCTCTGATAGTGGAGCGTCGCTGACGACTGTGATGGAATGGTCAGAGAAATAATGAGCAACCTTCTTTGTGGTCATGTATATTCCATACACAAGCTTCTGATAATGAGGATATCTCTGCTTGGATGGAGTCAAGACTTCAGACAAATAATACACTGGGCGCTGAACTTTGAGAGCTTTTCCTTCTTCTTCCCGCTCGACCGTTAGCACAGTACTGACGACTTGTCCTGTGGCTGTGATGTAGAGCAACAGAGGCTCTTTGCTGATTGGAGCAGCAAGCACCGGCTGGGTGGAGAGCAGAGCTTTTAGCTCGGCAAACGCTGCATCAGCTTCTGGAGTCCACTCGAACTTGTCTGCCTTCTTCATCAGTCGGTAAAGAGGCAATGCCTTTTCACCGAGTCGTGAGATGAATCGACTTAATGCGGCCAAGCATCCAGTAAGCTTCTGGACATCGTGCACTCGCACAGGGCGTTTCATTCGGAGAATAGTGCCGATCTTCTCTGGGTTAGCGTCGATTCCCCGTTCGGAAACGAGAAAACCGAGTAACTTGCCACCAGGAACTCCAAATGTGCACTTTGATGGATTGAGCTTGATATCATACCTTCTGAGGTTGGCAAATGTTTCGGCGAGGTCAGCGAGCAGGTCGGAACCTTTTCGTGACTTGACAACAATATCATCCATATAAGCTTCCACATTCCGACTGATTTGAGTGAGTAGACACTTCTGAATCATTCGCATGAATGTGGCGCCGGCATTCTTGAGGCCGAATGGCATGGTGATATAGCAGAAGCACCCGAATGGAGTGATAAAAGCTGTTTTTACCTCGTTGGGTCCGTACAGACGGATCTGGTGGTACCCGGAGTAGGCATCTAAAAAAGATAGCCTCTCACATCCCGCGGTCGAGTCAACAATTTGATCTATGCGAGGGAGAGGAAAATGATCTTTCGGGCAGGCCCGGTTGATGTGCTTGAAATCAATGCACATTCAGAGCGACTTGTCTTTCTTAGGAACCATGACGACATTAGCGAGCCACTCGGAGTGGTATATCTCTCGGATAAATCCTGCCGTCAACAGTCGAGCCACTTCTTCACCAATGGCTTTTCTCTTCTGGACGGCGGACCGCCGAAGATGCTCTTTGACTGGTTTGGCAGATGCGTCGACTCTTAAGCGATGCTCAGCCAGTCCCCTGGGAACACCTGGCATGTCAGCGGGCTTCCATGCAAAAATGTCCCAGTTCTCACGGAGGAACTGGATGAGCGCTTCTTCCTATTTTGGGTCGAGTGTTGTGGAGATGCGGGTCGGAGCTGCATCGGGGTCGGTCGGGTGAATATGAACAGGCTTCGTCTCCCCAGACGACTGGAGTGCAAACTCTGTGGCGGGTTTCTTTGATCGCAGCAAATCACTCGGATCTGCGTTTTGCTTGTATTCCTCGAACTCGACCGCTGTCACTTGGGAATCGGCAATCTTGGAGCCCTTCTGAAAGCACTCTTCTGCCTTTTTCCTATCACCGGTGACAGTGATCACTCCTTTGGGGCCGGGCATCTTCAATTTGAGGTACACGTAACATGGTCGAGCCATGAACCGTGCATAAGCTGGTCTCCCCAAAATGGCATGATATGCACTCTGAAAATCCACGACCTCAAACGTCAACTTTTCTTTGCGAAAATGCTTCGAATCACCAAACACTACGTCCAAAGCTATCTGGCCGAGTGACTCGGCCTTCTTCCCTGGTATAACTCCATGAAAGCTCATGTTACTAGTGCTCAGTCGGGACATCGGAATGCCCATACCTTTCAATGTGTCTGCATACAATAAGTTCGGCCCACTTCCACCATCCATCAGCACCTTTGTCAGTCGAGTGCCTTCGACAACTGGATCGACCACCAAAGCTTGCCTCCCAGGGGTGGCAATATGAGTCGGGTGATCAGATTGGTCGAATGTGATGGGTGTTTGAGACCACTTCAGATAATTTGCTTTTGCTGGGGCAACCATGTTCACCTCTCGGTTAATCACTTTCAGTCGACTTCTGCTTTCCACATCTGCAAAGATCATCAGAGTGGAATTAATATGCGGATATCCTCCCTCGCTGTCCTCCTTGTCTTCGGCCTTGTCTGACTCCTTCTCCTTGTCCTTAGACTGTTTTCCCTGAAACTGCTGAATCAGGAGTCGACATTGGCGAGTGGTGTGCTTCGGGTAGATGATATTCCCCTCTTCGTCTTTCTTCGTATGGATGTGACATGGCATATCCATTACGTCATTCCCTTCTTTATCCTTTACCTTCTTGGGGTTCCAGGATCCTTTTGGTTTCCCCTTAAACTTTCCTTGAGTCACGGCCAGAGCCTCTCCAGGAGCTGCCGGTTCAGCCTTCCGCTTCTGTTTCCGACTGGTGTTTCCTTTTTCCGACTGACTCGGCTTGTGCTTGCCGCTTCGGAGTCGGTCTTCTTCTTCGCCGTTGGCGTACTTGGTAGCAATCTCCATCATCCGACTCAAGGTCATGTCACCAGTTCGACCAAACTTCAAACTCAGTTCTCTGTTCTTGACGCCATCTTTGAAGGCGCAGACTGCCTGATGATCAGACACATTCTCCACAGTGTGGTGCAAAGTGATCCACCTCTGAATATACTCTCTGAGAGTCTCATTAGCCTTCTGCACGCAGACTTGCAACTCTGTCAATCCAGCTGGTCGCTTGCAAGTTCCTTCAAACGTTCTGATAAACACTCGGGACAGATCTTCCCAAGTGTAAATGCTGCTAGGAGGTAATTGAGTCAACCATGCCCTGGCAGAACCTTCCAGCATGAGAGGCAAGTGCTTCATGGCCACCTCGTCGTTCCCACCACCGATCTGAACTGCCACTCGGTAGTCTTCAAGCCAAGTTTCAGGCTTATACTCACCAGTAAACTTGCTGACTCCTGTTGCCAACCTGAAATTGGGAGGGATAACTGCGGCTCTGATAGCTCTGCTGAAGCATTCAGGACCAGAAACATGCACTCGACTGCTTGTGGGTACATCTCTGTCGAGTCCACCTCGATGGGCTCTGTTCCGGTCGACCAACCCTTGTACGATAATGGATCGCGCGTCGAAGCCTGGTTCTCTGGGGTCGACTGGAACCCTTCGCCCTGAACTGTACTGACGCCTGTCATCTGGCTGCCGAGGAGCGTAAGACCCACCCCTCGGAGGGGAATTGGGCACTCGACGTCTGTCATCTCGGTCGAGTCTGTCGTCATATTGATCTCGCCGATTCCCGCACCCTTCACGCCGCGGAGGCGATCGGGGGCTGTGCGCCGACTGAACCGTATTCACAGTGGCGGATCGACTGTGAATTCTGTTGCGTGACTGAGACACGGCTGAATTCTGATCTCCTGCTGCCCGGAGCAAATCCCTGATCTGCAGCAAACCTCTGCCAGCTTCTGACTGCGAGGGCTGGATGGACTCCGCTATACGGGCCGTAGCTGCTAAATTCTGGATTGGGGTTCGATATACCTGAGTCGGCGGGAAGAGTTGACGTCGATTGGTGTTGGGAACTCGTTGCCGCGTGCGCTCGTCGAGTGCTCGCTGAAGGTTCTCCAGCCGAGTGCGCTCGGCCAAATTGGCCAGACGCGCCTCCTCCAAGGCACGAGCCTCGGGGGTTTCTCCTGCGATGGGAGTATGCAGGGCATCCACGTTCTTGCGGCGAAGTTCCTCTCTTTGCAGAGAGTCGAGTGGCTCGGGCTGGTACTCTTCGTAGCCTCGTGCGGGGTCGTCTCCGTCACCTGCTCCACCGTCATGGGCGAAGCCAGGGGGACCGCGGGGCCCGTCGATCATCAAGATTTCTGCCGCTGGATCACTGCTACCGCACTCGGATGCAGTCTCTACGGAGCCAGTCGACAGGTCGAACAAGCCGTAGAGATATTCGTCGGGCTCGATTGCCGCGACTTGGGTGGTGGCTGATTGGCGAGCCACCGCGTGCCTCACCCATCGCTGAAGCCTCGACCGGCCCGAGCGCTTGCGCTGGCGGGAGACCGGGAGGGTGGACGATGGAGGGGCCGACCGATACTGGGTCGACGGTTGTCGCAGCAGAACGCCGCGGACACATGCACGAAAATGCGTCGCACCGCGGACGGGGAGCGCATCAACGTCGAGTGGAGCCTCCTGGAGCCATGCGGAGTCGTCGGCGATGAAGGTGAGAGTGCCGAGACGGATCTCTTGACCCTCGACCAAAACTCCAGCAGACACCATGATGAAAGTACTCGGAAGAATCGCAACTTCTCCACAAAATCGCTAAAACACCTGCCCCACGGTGGGCGCCAACTGTCGTGGTTCTAAGCCTGACAGTAGAGTGGGGGGTAGGTATGGAGAGGCAAGGTCCTAGCTATGGAGAGGTTGTAAACACAAAGGATGTACGAGTTCAGGCCCTTCTCGGAGGAAGTAATAGCCCTACGTCTCGGAGCCCGGAGGCGGTCGAGTGGATTATGAGTATATGAGTTACAAGGTGCCGAACCCTTCTGCCTGTGGAGGGGGGTGGCTTATATAGAGTGCGCCAGGACCCCAGCCAGCCCACGTAGGAGAGGGTTTAAGGTGAGTTAAGTCTGGGGCGTTACTGGTAACGCCCCACATAAAGTGCCTTTACTATCATAAAGTCTACTTGATTACAGGCCGTTGCAGTGCAGAGTGCCTCTTGACCTCCTGGTGGTCGAGTGAGTCTTCGTGGTCGAGTCCTTCAGGCCAGTCGAGTGAGTCCTCGTTGGTCGACTGGAAGGCAACCTCTTCTAAGGATGTCTTGGGGTAAGTTACTTGGATCAGGTCCATGACCCTACCCTAGGTACATAACCCCATCACCAGGCACGAAGCTTGAACAGAGAGAGATCTTCCCTGCTTTTAGTCTCCGGTGCCAGGCTATCAATCAGACATGAACTTCCCAGCAGCTCCGCCGCCGTGGATCTGGCCCAAGCATGGGACGGCACACCCTCGATCATCAGATCAACCTGAACACGCATCAGTCTGGATTTTGCCTGAGCCTGCCTCAACCACGGCTTGATGAAGAGCTTGAAACCCTGGTGCTCCACCAATGGACAAGCCAATGCTCTGTTCCGGAGTTCATGCGAAGCGAACACAATGAGGAAATCCTCCGGGTGATATTTGTGCGCCGAAAAGCGATAGCTCGGGATGTTGAGCTCTTCAGAGATTGCTATAGCTGCGTCCACACATGAAACCGGCAGCCGTGACCCCCCGACATAAGCCACCACAGCCAGCTGCAGCCGGCGCTCGAGGTCATCCATCCCCTCAGAGCGTGCCAAGATGCAGACCTCCGCTGCCGCCGGGGCCGAGGTAGTGTAGGCGGGCACCATGGGAGGGAAGCTGGGCGCAACTGGCGAAGACAGCACACGCGGTGCATCCTGCCTAGGCTCTGGCAGCAACCCCCCCACACCGTGCAGCGACGCCGGCACCGGCCCGGTCCTGGCAACCTTGGAGATCACCGCTCGACGGAGCTCATCTGCCGAGACGGGACTGCGCGGCCTCATGCACTGGGAGGAGACATGTCCAGGGAGCCCGCATCGGATGCACATGGGGTCGTTCGTGCAGTCTTGCCGCCGGTGACCATCCTCAAAACACCTGAAACAGAGGCCCCAAAGATCCTGCGGGATTTGACGATGCTCCGACAAGGTAGGAGAGCTCCGACCATCCTGCACGCCAGCACCCTGCTAGCGCCGCAGCGCACGACGGCGACGCCACATGGCCTTGCGGGAAGGCCCTGGCTTGCGCCATCCCGCATCGGGCGCAGGGGCCGCCTGGACCGTAGGACCGACCACCGCAGCGCCCGCCGACGAGGAGCCCGCCGACCCCGGCGAGCCAGAGAGGCCGAGGTCGGACACCACCGGTCTGTCGCGCGGGAAGGCCGACGAGACCGAGGGAGGGTTGCGCGACCCGGAAGCCATAGACGCCAACCGGAAGAGAGAGGGGAGGGGGGAAGGAGGAGAAGGGGCCCGCAAGGGCGCAGGCAAGCGGCGAGGAGGCGTGGACGCCGGGGCCGGAGTGGCCGCCGGCGGGGAGGCGTGGACGCCGGGGCCGGAGTGGCCGCCGGCGGGAGCGGGGAGGGAGCGCTAGGCGGCGGAGGGAGCACAGGAGTGGCCTAGTACTGACGCAAAGCTAAAACCCAGTGAGTTTGTGGATTCATTTCCAGCTTTCTACATTTTTCAGGCATGCTTACAAGGTGCGTTCGTCCCTGGCGGTAAATTCGTCAATATACATTACAAAATAAATCATCTTTGAACATTGGAGGAATGAAAATGCACTCCCAAGTGATGAGGTAGAATGGTAGAATGGGCATTGGAGCCCCTCTAAAACCTCGAACCCGTCGCGTGACAGGCGCTCCTCAGGGAGTAAATTGCTCAAAACCACCACATTTGTGGCTAGGATACTCCAAAACCACCATCTTTACCAAAAATCACAAAAAACCATCACTTCTGCGCCTAGTGAATAACAAATCGCACTAATCCGAAATTGAGCGCGTCTAATAGTAAAACTGACGGGTGGGACCTGTCTATCCAGCCTGATGTGGCGAAGACAAGTCATAGTCAATGTTTGACCTATTGATGTGGACCAGGGTCCCACCTGTCAGCCACACATCTTGTCTCCTCTCTCCTTTCCTTCTCTTCCCTCCTCTCCTTCCTTTTCACAGGAGCTGCGGCCATGGATGAACGACAACGGCGAGGCCCCCCCCCCCACCCCGGTGCGCCCTTGCCCGCTCCGGCGAGGCCGAACTCCGGCGTGTCCGCGCCCCTGCCCACTCCAGCGAGGTCGAACCCCTCCGGCGAGATCGAGGCGCCCCGTGCCCGCTCCGGCCCCGTGTGCCCGTACCCCTGCCCACTCCGGCGACACCAAGGCCCCGCGCCTGCCCGCTCCGGTGAGACCGAGGGCCCGCGTGCCCGCTCTGGCGAGGCGAAGCCCGCGCGTGCCCGCGTCCCAGCCTACTCCGGCGAAGCCGAGGCCCTGCGTGCCCGCTCCGGCGAGGCGGAGCCCGCGTCCCAGCCGCCTCGAGCGAGGACGAGGCCCTGCGTGCCCGCATCGCTGCTGTAGGCTGCTGGGGAGGAGGCAGCGGACCACGGCGCCTTGCGGGGTGGATCTGGTGGCCGGTGCCTAGATCCGGCGGCTAGTGACGAGGGAAGCTCGTAGGGCGTCGCCGCTGTGTCAAGTGAGGTGGCCGGAGCCGGCGAGGCTAGCGAAGATGGTTGCGGGCAGGTGCATGGCACGGTGGTAGCGGTCGACATGGTGGCGTGGTGGCTTGAGGATGAAGAAGAGAATGGGGAAATAAGACATGTGGCTGACAGGTTGGGCCCTGTGTCCACCTCAGCGGGTCAACACATTGACTAGGACTAGTTTTATCCACATCAGCCTGACGGACGGGTCCCGTTCTTCAGTTTTGTTGTCAGTCACGACTAACATCTGATTCAGTGCGATTTGTTATTCACTAGGCGCAGAAGTGGTGGTTTTTTGTAATTTTTGAAAAAAATGATGGTTTTGGAATACCCTAGCCACAAATGTGGTGGTTTTGAGCAATTTACTCCTCCTCGGGGAACAGCTCACGAAGCCGGCTACCACCTCGGCGGGTCAGCAGCTTCTGCCCCGCGGCGGCGAGCAGCGTGGATGCCATACACATGCTACCGAGCACGCGAAAAATTCTGAGGAGCTGGTCGGTCGCGCTGTGGCCAGGGAACAGTGGCTCGCCAGCGAGCAGCTCCGCCATGACGCAGCCGAGCGACCAGGCATCCACGAGCTCGTCGTAGTCCGGCTTCCCCAGGAGCATCTCGGGAGCCATGTACCAGAGCGTGCCAGCCTGACCGCGCGGCGGCGTCGCGCTCGCCATGGAAATGACCAGCCCGAGCCGAGATCACATATCTTCACCACGCCCTCGCCGCCAACGAGGATGTTCCCGGGCTTGATGTCCCGGTGGACGATGCCCGGCTCGTGCATCCTCCCGGCGCCGCTCAGAAGCTGCCGCATGACGCGGCGGGTCTCCTTCTCCGCGAACGGTCGGCGGCGACCACGCAGGACGTGACAGAGGCTCGGGCCGACGTGCTCTAGGACGAGGCTGCACGATGCCGTGCAAGCCGACGACGGAGGGGTGGCCGCGGCACGCCGCGAG
Organism: Triticum dicoccoides; assembly: GCF_002162155.2. Taxonomy (NCBI): domain Eukaryota; kingdom Viridiplantae; phylum Streptophyta; class Magnoliopsida; order Poales; family Poaceae; genus Triticum; species Triticum dicoccoides. The sequence goes on from NC_041392.1 coordinate 638,593,758, forward strand.
GTAGCACGCCTCACGCAGCAGGTCGCGGTGGAGCGTGTCGGCACGGCGCCTCCTCTTGCCGCTGCCGTCGTTGGGCGAGCGGATGAGGCATTTGAGGGCGACGTCTTGACGACGACGCTGAAGCCGCCCTTCCCGAGCACGCGCGTCAGCTCGTAGTCCTCGGTGCTCCCGATGCGCCGTCGCTTGCGGGAGCCGGCGTCGTGGTTGTTGATCATGGCGTCAATGGCGGCTTCGGCGGCGGCGATTCGCCAGACGGTGGCCATGGGTTGCCCGCTCCAGCTGCTGGTGCGTGTCGGTGACCATGGGGTGGCAAGATTTCGTGGCGTGCGAGCAACGCGTGGTGCGCGTTTGCCGCTGCTCAATCGGATTCCACTGGAGCGAAACGCGCTTCCGAATTCGATCGGGAGTGGCGCTCTACTCGCGTCACCGCCTCGCCGGGAGATATAAGCTGCATTGGGGGCCTTGCCGGGCAATCGCCTTCTTCCTTCCCAGTTTCGCCATCCAATCCTTCCCACTTCTCCATCCACTCCAAGGTCGATCACAGCAGCTCGCGGAAAAGCCGCCGCCGCCATGGCCGCGCAGATGCTCCGCCGGTGGGACAGCTTCTACGGCGCCTTCGACCCCGTGGACGCCGCCATCGAGGCCGCCGACCCAGACCAATTTTCCCGCCACGTGTTCCAGCGCGCGAGGGGGGACCTGCTGGTAGGGCTCTGCAACGCCGCCGACGACGACCAGGCGGAGCGCATCTGCGGGTTTCTCGACGACCTCATGGCAGAGTCTCTCGAGACGCTCAGGGTGGTTCCATCAACGCCGGGGGTGCCCATCTCCACGGAGTTCGCCGAGTCTGTGCGCGCGCTGCGGGAGCACGACTCGGAGCGCGTCCGCCTCCTCGCGCGGGGCATCGTCAGCAGGTGGGAGGCCTCCGTCGAGGACGACGTCGCCAAGGTCACACTCACACCAGCCAAGAAGAAGCTGCCGCAGCCCAAGGCGACCGTCGGCAAGCAGCAGGATGTCTCCGACGCGAAGACGAAGCGGCCTCACAAAATCTTCGGCGAGCCTTTGGCCAAGAAGACGGCGGAAATCATCAAAAAGGCGTCCGATCCTGCCGCCGGCTTTGTCGACGGTGACCGTGCCCAGCTCTGCTCGGAGGAGAAGATGGAAGCCGCGAAGCGCAAGCTCCGCCAAGGTTACCAGGAAGCAGCGGACGCCAAACGGCGGCGCAAGACGCAGTTGGTGCAGGCACCCAAGATGATGCAGCCGGCGTCTCAGATGCAGCCGATCAGGAGGTGCACTAGCTCCATGGTCAAGAAGACCTTCGCGGTCAGGACGCAGCTTCAGGTGTAGCTCTAGTCAAGAAGACAGTTGATCCAGAACTAGTTCTGGTCACTTTCTAGGTCACTTTTATGTATATCCTTCTTCTCGAAGACTCGAACATGGCATATTTTAGTTGTAAGTACTCCCTCCGTTCTAAAATAGATGACTTGACTTTGTACTAACTTTGTACTAAAGTTAGTATAAAGTTGGATCATCTATTTTGGAACGGAGGGAGTAGCAGTATAGCCCTACTGCAATGCAGTTGCTCGTAGCTCGTATGCATGTTCTGTACGCATGTTCTGTACGTGATCGAAAGAAGTTGATGGATTGAAAGCAGGATTTAGTGTTAAAAAAATCTGCTGAAATCTGCAAAGAACTTGGAAAGAAATTGATCCTCGTCTTGGGAAAGATGTGATTGCGTCGAATTATATAATTCTGCACGGGCCTAAGCAATCAACAAATCTCTAATCTCTACTTTTGCAATTTTGAGTTCTCATGTCCATGTTCAGACTTGCAGAGGCCGGGGTCTTCCCCCTTTTCGACCAAAAAGGTTGAAACTTGCAGTCCAAGTTGCAATTGGAATTCAACCAAAATTGACAAAATTCTCTTGCTGTTTCTTGATACAAAACTACATATGTACAACATAACCATGATATACATTCAGAAAAAGATGAATCTTTTCTGAGGTTTGCAAGTTGGATTGTGCTCAACACCGATTATATACAAAGCAGGACATGCATATATCAGCTTTTGCCTTCTTCTGTTTACAGGGAGGTATTTTAATTTTAATGTAGAAAAGGCTATGTTATAAAGAACAAAATGCAAGCTCGTGCCATCTTTCATGTAGAAGTAATATTTACAGTTCTCGCAAAAAAAAAGGAATATTTGCAGGTGTACATGATTCCCCTTTTATACATAGTGTGGCGAGAATGTTCGCATTCCAAACCCTGATTCAGTATTTCAGTTCATATCCACAGACCCAGGAGAGCCAGTCATCACACTCCATGGTCGTCACTGATAAACAAGGGCACAGAGACCCCTACGCACCTTCTCTGCCCTTTCTATCACCAAGCGGTCCGCAATACCTGAACTTCGAACTAGAGACGCAGTGTCCCACCATAATGTTGAGTGATGGAATCCTACAAAAAGGATGATGGGCTTTCACTCGATCAGTTTGACAAGTTTGTGGACAAAAATGTCCAGAATCTGAATTGCCGAGTTGATGCCTCTACTTGCATCCAGCTTGCAAATTTGTTTGCATGCAGCGCAAATTACTCATATTTCAAAATGTAGTGGACCTTTAAAGCTTAAATAGAAACAACTAAAAACTTTATAATCAGAACGAAGATGGAAGGTGGACAACTGTCTGGTTCCATCTAAAAACTAAGGTGGTTTATCCCTCATGTTTGTGAAAGTCAAAAGTGATAAAGCAAAGGACCCGAAGGCCAGCCATAACAAATACAGTGGTAAATCCTAACAATGTTGTCCACAACCAAAATGATGATAATTGAACATGTAAATTTTACCTGCAGCAAAGGGAGAATGCTATTGTGCAATTCCAGAAAAAGCTCAGATGCTGACGAGAACCTGCAATGGGAAAGTTCAGTGGTTAATAATAAGAACCTGGTTTCATGAATAACCTTCCTCATCATGAGGGAGACTAACTACCACATTTATACCAATTCATGTTCACTGAGTATGCACATCTTGGTTTGCAACAATTTCCCAACAAATTCATATCTAATAATGGTTAAATGACTGCATGATTTACCCCTTTTTTCTCGAACAGTACACTTTACCTTTTCAAAAGAAGGAAACATTTGTACAGCTCTTCAATATCAGAATCAACTTTCAGGTGTACATACTCTGTAAGAAGAACAGAGAGTCGGGAGAATGTGTCGCTCCATTCTTCGCTACCTGAGGTAGGACACAGAGGGAGTAGGGAAGCAACATGCTCTAAAATTGAAGATAAAGGTTGACTGGAGATAGAATTTGCGTGTTGCTCTGCAATGGCATTCAATAGTAGGGAACTGCTAACTCTGAACTGTTCAGCCCATTTCTGAGAACTTCCCGCCAGAACACAAATCACTGGATTTTTTGGATCATCAGCTCCTCCATTCTTCAGAGATTTATTTTCAGTAATGTTTGAAGTGCGGCATGTAGGATCCATTGGCCTATGTAATGGAAGCACATTGAACAAATCAGCCTTGACATCCTCGGGTAATTCCTGCAAAACTGTGAAGTCTGCCTGGCTTAGAGAATTAGGCATGAAATCAAGCCGTGTGACACTCTCTGTATCAATCAATTCATTGGCTCTTGAGCACGAAGCATGGGCAGTTTGAACTTCCTGGTCTGATGCCCCCTATGGGAGTAATGGCAACAATTAGGATACTTGAGGAATGGTTCAAAATAGGAATGACAAAGTAGCAGATTTGACTAGTGCTTCCACTCTGTTTCCAGTTTTAAGTTTACTGATCATCTCACCTTAATATTATTCCGTTTTTCCAAATGCATGGAGTCAGTGCGCTCTCCATATTGGTGCAACCTTGCATTACAAACAGGTACAGAGTTCTGGTTAACGGCAGGTAAAACACGAGATTTTGAATTGCTTTCCTTGCCTTCATCGCCCTTTATCGTGCCCAGAAAACCATGCAATTCTCCCTTATACATGTCATTCATTTCAGATATTATCTCTGGAGGAAGGTTCTTGAGGACCTCCAAATCAAGTTCAGATAATGGTGGCAACTCAGCAGCATGAACTCTGGTAGACCTACCACTTGTAAGCTTCACCTTCGACGAGTGGGATGCAACACCTGTAAGTGATGGTCTGGAGCTTCCCAAATTTCGTATCTCACTGGTAGAGGCTCCTACAAGATCTCTGACAAGTCAAAATCTTTTAAACAAATCCATGGGACGGAAAATTTGCAAATTCAACGCTAAGCATGTAAAGCAACATCAAAATAATGCATTTGCTATACGATGGAAAATGACACCTTGATATAATAAAAAAGTAAAAGAAAAAAAAGACCAATACCTGCACCATCACTGTTCCCAAGAAAGCAGGTTCTCTCGCTGCATTGTTTCTTGAGCTTCTCAGATGATGAACCAAGCCATGATTTAAGCATATTCCCTTGTTGTGCTTCATTAAAAAATAAAAACCATAAGGACATAAGCATTCATAAAATCAGGTAAGCAACATTCCGATTTTTTTAACTTTTCAAAATGTGTATTTCGACAATGGGTGCATATTCCGATTTTTTTTAACTTTTCAAAATGTGTATTTCGACAATGGGTGCATATGCACCTAGGAGCCAAAGGCAATTACCGATTTTAGCAGGAAATTTATGAGCATTGCAACCTGGAGATAGTATCTGAAGGGTGGTGAAATTTATGAGCTTGTCTTAAAACCAATACTACATGAGAGTACCTTTAAAAAACAATGTGACATAAACACTGCACCTTTTTGGTGTTCTTCTAATGCACAACAACACGCATTTAGAAGCGTGTTCGAGAAAAAGGTTGCTACATAAACAGTGCAGCAATGTGTATGTATACCATGCCCAAAAGGGTGTTAAGAAATTGAATAGTTAGAAGATACCTCCGCGACCTAAATCTGCATGTTCAAGCTTTGACATTTTTAGTCCAACTCCTCGCACTTCCTTCACATCTAGAATATGGCACTAGAACTTAGTATTCAACAAAGTAACCGCAGAAAAGAGGCTACTTGGACAGACTTATGGCAGTCTACTGTGGTGTGTATAAGGTATGAGAAGAATATATCGAAACTTACCAACATGCAAAGCTGCAAACAATTGTCTTGCAATTCTCTGAAGCGTGACTAAATTGTCAGTTGCACCTGTCATCTTTGAAACAACAAAGGAGAAGAAAGAAAGGTAAAATAGCAGTGATAAAAAAATCACATGATGCATTAAAAATACAAAATAAAATAACAGGCACATATGCACTAAGAACTGAAACTCATTTTACAGGATAAATAATTGCCAATCCCTTGCCGAAAATGGTCAACATTACAAAACAATGAAACAGAATAGCCAAGTTCATACAGAAAAGCCGAAGGAAACTAAGATTACAACACAATGACACAACTCTATATTCAAATGCCATTATTTAACCCTTACTGTGGTAGAACGACTCATGGTTTCGCAGTCACCACACCCCATAAATTTTAGTGGCTCTCCAGCACCTTTCCTTCTTGTTTTCACCTTCAAGGCAGAACATATGGCTATAAACCTTTAACCAACTGGCAAAAAATGGAGAGAAAAACTGTGTTCAGTCAGCCCAAAGAACCTTAAGGGTAATAGTGCGGCCCTGTAGTCCACATCCTTGTAAGCGTAAAGAAACCTCCTTGCTGAGGTTGACTAGAAAATTACCAGCCTGCAAATAACAAAAAGAATATCAAACACGAAAAGGGGCAGCACTAAAATAATAAACAGGAAAGAGAAATAAAGAAGAACATACATCTTTGTTCTCATTAAATCTGACTCCCCAATTGACTTCGGCACCCACAGATTTTGTTTCCTGTATTATTTGGGTCCCAAAAAATTGTTTAAATATATCAGATTATTCGGTTCCAAAAGAAAAGGATTACCAAAATCAACAGTGCCTGCTAGGTATCAGTGATAAGTAAAATTAAACCTTTGATCCCTATGAGAAAAAAAATGTGCCCATGTCAACAGCTAACGCAATTAAAAAGAAGACAACTATTATTCTTGGAGACCAAGTTAGTCCAATCGTGTATGATGTGTCCGCTATGAGCTATTACTGAAGCAATGCATATGGCACAGTTGTATTTCAGCAAATTGCCATGCTACGCAGAAGCTAGGGGGGAACCATCATAAACCAAAATAAAGCAAAAATAGTGCAATCTATACATGCAGGAGGCACACAATACTTTAAAACAAAATAATTATATTTTATTTTCCCTATGACTTTTGTATCCAATAGCGACAATCCATAAGAATTATACCAAAGGAACATTAGGACATTTTGTACATCTGTAAGAAGAAACTTATCTTCGGCATTTTAGTAAAATGTGCACAAAATAAGCAATATTAACATATTGAAGGCATGCATCCTTCACATAATTAATTCCTTCCAAAAGACAGGACATCTTTACGAAACAAAAACAGTTCTACGAATTTCAGGGGGGGCTGTTGTTCCTTGTATTCACAAGGCATACTTCCTGTCTATGAAATTGGCTACGAGATCAATTCAGGAGAAAACAATTACATAAATGTAGTTACTTCGAGGCATTTGCAACAATGAGTTAATCATGTGCAGTTTCAAGGTACCATTCTTAGCTATGCAACCTTAACACAAAACTGGCATCAAATTTGCATGTTTCCCTGCAAGAAAATTATGGCCTTGACAATACAGGTGCAGGTTCTCACAACAGAAAAAATAAACTAGGGTGCTTCTACCTGAACAGCTTCAACAACTGAATGATCAATTCCTCTGCAATAGTTCCATAGCATGTTACTGATCTTTTTTCCGAAGTCCTTCTGGAGAGCATCCTATATAAGAATTGTTTGCACGGTAGTAAGTTAACTGATGAAATCAGTAATGAAACCATATGTACAGACCTCCAAATCACAGATATGGCAATGTGTGATATAATCTTTAGGTAGCAGATATCCCAGATAAACTGACAAACAGTTTCTCGTTGAAAAAGATGGAGCAACTGATATTCATTCGAATCCGTATTAGTAAATTTAGTCAAGCATGGTATCAAACTTGTAAAAATAAAGGATCACTTGACTGTGCCCTTGTCAATTTCCTTGAAGAGAAGGGACAACTGTATATTAAATTACACAAATACGATGTTGACACAAACCTTTGAAATGTTGCGAAGCTGACCACAGTGTTCAACTTCTTTGCTTTTCAGTTTATCGGAAACAGTATAACCAATGCCTGGAAGTGCTTTGATAGGGAGGGTACTCAAATAATCATCAACCTGTAACAGCGTTGCTCTTAGACAAAACAGAAGTCGATTAAGCAAGTCAAAAGAAACTGTGCCATGATGAATAAAGCAAATACTTGCACTAGTTAACTGTCTTGAATTATATTCAACTGTATGCAAAGACTAAAGTAAAATCAGTAAGCAGATCGAGAATATTTTCCACAAAATATTTACATGACAAAGTCATAAACTCTCAAGGTTATTTTTCATTTACCTCATATACTCTCCAGGTGAATAGCCATTAGCACCTTACGGTGTAGTTAGATCTAATATACCCAGAAACAAATTACAGTTTTCTAAACAACAGAACATGCACAACCTCGCAGTTGTAATCAACAGGGCAATTCCTTCATATTTATTCCTACAAAAATGCTGTTCCAAACAGAACTCATTTGAACTAACCTGGTACATGGAATGGAACGGCTTTACAAATCTAAGGATGGACGCGATTAACATCGACGCATACCTTCTCAGATGAAATAAATAACTGTCCGTTCGGCTTTGCGGATCTGGTGGCTAATCGGGCTAGGAGCCTGTTTTCAGCAATACCTGCACTGGCAGTGCACTTTGTTGTACCAAAAATCTCATTTCTCATTATTTCTGTAACTTCCTCTGGATTATCGTGTAAGCATTCCGTCATGTCCAAAAAAGCTTCATCACAGCTCAAAGCCTAAATAACTTTGTTAGATTTCTGGATGCAAGTGTGGCAATCACAGTGCCAGGATTGTATTGACATGAATACATGCTGAGTAATCATGGGATAATACAGTACAAACCTGAACCTTAGTGCAATATTTATGCAAAATACCATAGAACTGATCCGCAACCTACAATAGTTCCATACCAACATCTCAATTATAACAACGGGAGTGTCCAGACAAAATTGAAGGCGAACTGACCATCGTAGTAAACTATATACCTCCCCGTATGCATCGAAGTTATAAGGAATAACCGTTAGGTGAGGGCACCGAGCTTTGGCATCTCTAACGAACATGCCAGCCTTTATCCCTGGAACCCACGAAAGAGGACACATAAATACTCAAACGTGTCCATAGTAACAAGATTTTAAGCTCCAGTTGTGATATTAAATAAAAATAAAAGCACCATAGCTTCGTGCAGGGTAGTTTGCAGATGATATTTCTGCGGTTCCTTTAGGATTATCGGAATGACAAACTGCTACCGGCTTATCGTGTAGCTCTGGCCTATTTCTGATGACGACGGATACAAAAAAGCAGTCCTGGAATTGCGGAGAAAATGTGTAAAATGTCAAGATAACAACTATGATGCAAATAGCTCTGGCATACACAGCACCAAAATACAGTAATGAATCTGCAGAAAGGTTATGCCCAGGATCAAGATAAGCAACTGAGAAAATATTGATCTTCAGTCTTCTGTGAGTATTTAATTCAACTACTGACTGAAATATGTATCTTGGACTGAAGTTTTAAAGATCTGATTTGCTGCTTACCTGCTAGTCTCTGTGGATGATTTTTTTTTTCACAAAATCCAATGGCATGGAGAACCAAGTCATGGTTAGCGGTATTTAGCTCTTTTTCATCACATTCCTCTAAAAAGATGGTGTGTCCTTTACAAGTAGAATTTCAATTTACCACGCTTGTTAGATTCATTATTATATTTAAAAACCAAGTTACAAAACTGTGACTGATCACTGATCAGGGATTCCTAACTCATAAGCATGGCATAACTAAACCTGGATTCTAAAGGTCACAAAGTGATATGCCTAATTATACAGCTAAATATAGTGCAAAGCAAAAAAAAAGGAACTTCACGGCCAAATTTACAAGTATAGAAGTACAATTTGTTTGTGGTTGTACAGCTAGCAAATAGGATGACATGTTAACCAGATTACCATATCAATATGAATGATTGTTTTCTTCTTCCCTGAATGATCATTGTTGCCCTTACTGCTTTTAGCTCCAGGTAAATTTGAGAAGCGCTTGCGGTAGCGATTTCGCCAAGTCCCAATGAAATGCAGTCGAGAATGCTACAGTACCAAATAAGGTTATCGTAAAAATAATCAGTGTGACAAAAAAATGCAACATCACAGTTATGGAAAGATATCTGATATTACAATGAAATAGAAGCAACAAAGCATTTCAGTAGTTACGAGCTTCAGAAATTATTAATGAAACCTCAAACCACCCCTCCATATACACTTACTGCACACAAGATTGCATTCTGTCCAATCCTTGCCAACACAAGAACAGGACTTGGACATAAATGTGATTACTTTAAAAGAGAATATTTTCAAGACTTCAGTGGCAATGTTACAATTTTAAACCACACCATGCCAAAAATAGTGTAACAATTATGATAACAGAACATCGATGACGCTGAATTGTTTGAGTAACATGCCTTGAAATAATTCTCCACAAAATTAGGATCTGTCAGGGCTGAATGTGACCGGCTAGAAGATTTAGCTGTATCTTTCTCCAATGAACCAATTGACAAATGGCTGCCCACAGAGGCTGTACCGCATACATCTGAACACCTTGAAGTAGCATCAGGAGACTGAGCCACATGAAGTTCAGGATCCATGTCATTATCCATACTTTCTGAAAATGCTATTTTACAGGCATTATCATCCTCAGCCACTGCAAAATCTTCACCATCCCGTTCTTCAAATGTTGAAACTCCATGTTCATCTGAGGATAGTGAGTCCTCTGCTACCTCCACATTCATCAATGGAACTTCATGTTCATCCGAGGATAGTGAGTCCTCTGCTACTTCCACATTCATTAATGGAACTCTATGTTCATCTGAGGATAGTGAGTCTTCTGCTACCTCCACATTCAGTAATGGCCCTTCCTGTTCACAAGACTCGGTTTGGTCACGTGATCCCTCCTGAGCAGAAGAAGTTTGGAACTCAAGGTCTTTGTTTTCATCATTTTGATTGCCCTGATACTGTATTCCATTTTGTTTCCCAGAAAAGAAAGCAGAAAGCTTCATCTGCTTTCGGCTTGAAGAATTATGCTGACTTATTTGGTATGGAACCCCTAAGTGAAAATAAGAAAACAGAATCATAATTACATACAAGAACAAATGAAGTAATATAAGAGCATACAAACTTTAGGTGTCATAAAAAAACTTCACAGGCTATACATGTGATCTACTGAATTAAATATAAGCACCTTCAGTGAGAAAAATAAAATTATCTTAGGTGGAAATAAGCAAAGAATTGAATCTTTCCATAATAATTAACATTGTGTTCAATGAAAAAAGTTTGCTCATTCTGCTAGCACCTGATATTTACTGATACATATGGCTACATTTCATAGATTTAAAATTTGAAGAAAATGATCTTACTAATTGCATCGCAACTCACAACTCAAGCAAACCTATTATTATACAAAAAAACTAGCAGCAAGGTTTAACTAAACACTCAAGGAAAAGCTGCAACAATGAAGCAGATCATTCAGCACTAACAGGCTTGTTACAAAAATCGAAGGGGGGAAGAAAAGTACAGCTGAGGAGCCGGTTCTCTGCAAGGGAATCCACCACCCACCCCGGCTTGACAACAGGAAGCCCTTTACTGAATGCTCTGGATTAAGCAGCAACAATATCAGAGAGAACACACACCGAAAAACATAGTTATTACACGCGTCCGTAGACTGGCACAGAAAGTGAACCTCCATTTTGTATTAGTACCTCATGTTCCGCATTTTGCTCTCCGGGAGGTGCGTGCAGATGATGTGTGTCACCGTGTGCCTCGAGAAGTAGTTGACGAACCGGCCTCCGTTGTTCAGCATAATCTCCTTCAGCTCCTTCCAATCCCCAAACAATAATAAGATTGGAAGAAATCGACATAGCGTCCACCGATGAAGCTACAACAAAATCCGACGGAATCAGACAACTACAGTATGAGCCGGCGAGCGGCGGGGGGCACCTGGCTAGAGGGGACGGTGAAGCCGTCGACGAAGATGGAGACGCCCGCGAACAGGGCCCCGGGCGCCGCGGCGGAGGTGGAGGCGTCGGCGTCGAACTGCGCGGAGAGCTTGCTGTTCTTCGCGGACATGTAGCTCCCGAAGTCGGCGAACGGGGAGGAGGCGAAGGCGCGGCGAGGGTTCTGGGCCGGGGCGGGGGCGGAGGCGGAGGTGGAGGCGGGGTTGGAAACAAGCGACGTGCCGGGGTCGTCGTCGCCCCTCGCCCGCTTCTGGCCGGAGGAGGAGGCCGCCGGCCTCGCCGGCGGCGAGGAGCGGCGGCCGGAGGAGGAGCTCATGGCGGGAGGGAGGGGGCGAGCGGGGCGGGGAATTTTCGGGAGCGCGCGAGTCGAATAGCGGCGCGGTCGAAAGGGAGGGGGACGGTCGTGCTTTGCTGGAGCCGGTGGGTGCTAGTCCACTCTGCCCCGCCGATAGGGGGTGAGACAGGCACTTGTGCAAATAAAACGATCATATGAAATGGTCACAAAAGGATTTACTCAAATGTTATGAAATGGTCGGTTTTTAAATCTTGAATTTCGAGTACATTGGGAGTACTACTTATGAAATGGTCAGTTTTTATATCTTGAATTCCGAGTGATCGTTCGACTTTTTTTGCAGGGAGTCGGTCATTAGTCATTGATAAGGCGGTCTTTATCTTATGTCATGCACATATAATAATTTAAAGAAGGAAACAAACTAGCATACAAAATGGATTATCTCCTAAATTTATGGGGATTATACTAGAAAATATGAAACAAAGAGATGACAACATGTACAGCACGTAGAATAATCTTTTATCTTATTATGCGGGATTTCAACTGGATCCATGGCGAGGGCTACACGATGGTTTGGTTTTGCCAGGGATGGACGCGCCTGATGGGAGTGGGGAGTTGAAGCCGGGGTGGCGGCCCCGGATCGACGGTTGCAACGACATGCTTGCTCAGGTTGACCTCGGCAGACATGATTTTTCTTCGTGACATGAGGAGTTGTGATGGATAACGGGAAGAGTAGAATGGCTGTTGTGGTTGGGGTGTGCTACACAAGAGGCTTGGCTCCATGGTAAGGTACCCTAAGGGCTTTATATCTGCAAGCCCATTGATGGGAGACGAGGAACTCCGGCGAAAGCCTTTTGACAATGGCATCGTATGTGGGCATTTGTTTTCTCCTTGGATGCGTTTTCTCAGAGATCCTCATCCTCTCTCTTCTTGTAGTGATTGGGCTCTCCGGGTGAAAATCCAAATTCCGGACTTGTGGACTGGGCGGCGAGGGCGTCTACGTTGTAACCTCCTTGGAGGCATCGCCTTGGAGGGCTAGCTTTTGGCCGTTGTGCGGGGTTCTGTCACCATCGTGGGTGGTGTATGACGAGGCAACGACTCCGAGATGGTCCTTGCATGTCGAGGTGGCAGCCTGGGGCAGCAGTGCGACGATAGCTCCATGAGATCGAGTTGCAACCCGGCATGACTTGAGTGGCAACCTTGAGCTGCAGGGGCGACAGGGGAGTCGGCTTGGTCAACGCGTCTCAGTGGGGCTAGTTGGACTATATGTCGAGGCGGTAGCCTCGGAAGTGGTGTGACGGTCGTGTTCTGCAGGCAGTTTCCTTCTACGGCGTCGGTTGCGGGAAGATGGGTCATGTGGCGTTGCAACTTCTATTAGAGTGGTGGCATGTCGGGGCGACAACTCCAAAAGGTTGTGTCACATGAGTGCATACGGCGCGACGGAGCGGGAGGGTGGTGGCCCCAAGAGTCTCACGGCTTTGAGGGCATTGATCTTGTGTCGTGTCGACGAGGTTGTTGTGAAGGTTGGTCGTCTGTATGTTGTCTGTTACAATTGACGCGAAGCACTATGGAGTGCATATGTCTTCAGCGATGCAAGAGAGTTCTGAGTGCGCTCCTCTCATAGGAGTCATGACTTCTTCTTTGGACAGCAGTGGAAGGGCGGCTTGTTCAATTGAGCGGGGCTTTCCATTGCTATGTGTTTGTGAGCAGTGGCGAATCTAGACAGAAACTGGAGGGTGGGCTCAAAGCCTGTATCATGCCAATATCTGTTGGGTTGGGCTTGCAAGTGGCTGAATTGGGCCATAAAACTAGTAGTAAAAAAAAATTCTTGCATTGGTCTTCTTGTGGCCATCGTTATATCATTGGTGTGAGCAGGTTTGTCCCTATGTGTTATGATGTCCGAGCCTGAGTTTGACTTATGCTGTGTCGGTTTCCGCATGATTTTTCATAATTAATTTCAGAAAAATAATTCATACTGCTTAATCTAAATTGTGATATACTAGCTGGCCATGAACCAAACATTTCCCACATTAAAAGTCAACTCTTATACCCCTGAAAAAGAAAGTCAACTCTTGAACAGGACGAGATGGTCGAAATTTGGCCAGCATATTATCGAACGCTAGAGATGAAGTGTTTTCTGATGCATTGGTCAAACTCGACACGTGCAAACAGCATCTCAACAAAGGGAATTGCTTCACACACGACAGTTAACACACGACGCCTGCACGATGCTTCCTCCCCGTGAGTGCCCCTGCATGCACGCTAGCTCAACAAAAGAGAAGAGAACGCATGCATATAAAACCAAAAAAATCGATCGGATTTGTCCTAGCGCCTTGTTGGTCGCCTGAGAACAGAAACGGAGCAGCGCACGACGAAGCAGTCTCTGCGCATGTACTTCCCCAGATCTGCACGGCTCACGAAACCGTAAAAGCCATGTTCTTGGCCCTTGAGCAGGAACTCCGAACACTTCTTCTTCCGCACAGCCGCCGACGGCTTGCCGGACTTGTCGAGCAGCGTGAACGCAAACTTCGCCCCGACGCGCTCGATGGCCTGCAGCTCGCTCAAAAGCACGAGATTGAGCGATGAACTCCACGGGGAGAAGCGCACGGCCCAGTCGTAGCCGCCGACGGAGAAGGTGTCGGACTGGAAGGACTCCCCAACTCCGGCCATCGTTCGAGCCAAGGAGTAGTCTTCGACCTTGAAGTCGAAAACTCTTCTCGCGCCGACAGTGAGGCTCATCCGGTTTGGCTTCGCCATTGGAGGGCAGGTAGTAAGGTTGTTGAGCTGCTAGCCAACTCTATCTCCACAGCAACGCTGAGCCATCGACTGCGCTGGTAGAGCACTATTTATAAATAGGTGATGTGGACACATGAACAAGTCGTCGCGTACTGCTGCATTTACCGCGGAGTGAATACGCCAACGAATGGGAGCGTCCGCCTCTTGGGGGACTCGCGGACAGCTGGTTGCTCGGTTGACGAGGAGCCGAAATCATAGAGAGCGACGAAGTTTGACTCGAAGCTCAAAACATTGACTCGGGCTTCCAATTTTTTTGTTAGATGTCTAAAGCACACTCTCAAATCAAACATTAGTAGTACTTGGAGTACGTATTATTAGCTTTGGAATTTCATTTCGAAATTCAAAACCTCCATTCGGAAATGTAAAAATCTCACGTTTGAACTTGGAGTCAAGCTCAAAGTTCGGGATTTTGAGTATTTTTCTCAAAAAGAAGAAAATTCAGGTTCGCGTTAGATGATGCACGCAACTACCATAATTCCAGCAATGGAGTAGGCGGAACTTTTTCGAACGGATTTGTCCTAGTGCCTTTTTGGTCGTCTGAGAACAGAAACGGTGCAGCGCACGACGAAGCAGTCTCCGTGGACGTACTTCACGAGATCCTTCTCGCACATGAACCCGTCGAAGCCCTCCTCCTGGCCCTCGAAGAAGAACTTTGAGAACTTCTCCCGCCGTGCCGCCGCCGACGCCTCGCCGGACTTGTCGAGCAGCATGAACCCGAACTTCACCCCGACGCGCTCGCCGGCCTGCATCTCGCTCAGAAGCGCGAGTTTGAGCGATACACCCGGCGCGGGCGCGAGGCGCACGGCCCAGTCGTACCCGCCGACGGTGAAGGCGTCGGACTGGAAGGACTCCCCGGGTCCGGCCATCTCTCTGGCCATGGAGTAGTGTTCGACCTCGAAGTCCAAAGCTCTTGTCGCGGCGACGGTGAGGCTCAACATCGGAGAGCAGAGATTTTTCTTCTTTTTTTGCGTAAATGGGAGGGCTGTTGAGCTACTGTCTCCACAGGCCACAGCAATGCTTGGCCATCGATTGCGATAGATAGCACTATAAATAGTACTTACTCCGATGTTGCATTTTCATCTTTACTTAGTATATATATGAATATTGCCGCACGAACCGAGGAGGAATTCCTCGTCTACTGCTTGGTCACCGCGGTGTAAATATGCCAACGAATGGAAGCTGGCGCCTCTTCGGCGCTCGGGACAGCTGGTTGCTTGGTTGAGACTAGTTATAGTGTGGAGTAACTTAAAATAGTAGTAACATGCATATGTGTTAGATGACGCGCACAAGTACCATAATTTTGAGAAATGAAGCTAGATTTCAAGTTTGGAAACGCAAAAGTTTACAAAACTAAGAAATTTCCATGTTTACAAATACACTAGCAAGAATAGTGCCCTCTTATTCAAGTGGCTTCTAAGCAATGTTGCTTCGAAATATACACTTCCAAATTCTTCGCCAAGGTTCTCTCTCTATGGCTGACGCTGTGTATCGCCCCGGACACATCCACCGGTTACTGGCCGTTACTGTTGAGTATAATATTTATTAGGAAGTATAGTATAGACTAGGATTTGTTCCTGCCTTGTATTGTACTCTAAGTTGATCATTGTACTCCTGTATATATGCCCATGAAGCTCAAGCAATTCATTAGATTCCACCAATCTCTCTCTCTCTCTCTCTCTCTCTCTCTCTCTCTCTCTC
>NC_041392.1:638610098-638631644 GCF_002162155.2 Triticum dicoccoides
TTTTCCCGAGCACATGCAATGGGGTTTCTCTCTACCGCCGGTCATCTTGATCGGTGTTTTCTTTTTGGTTTTTCGATCTAAGATCGGTTTGAGTTGCCCGCCGCGCCGTCGACCCCCGCGCGCCTCTACTCTGACACCGACGTGACCAGCCGACCTCTTCTCCGATCGGCGGCCACGCACGCCGAGGCGGTCCATCAGGACTAGCCGTCGTTCGCGCGTTGGCCCGCCTGTCGCTCTACACCGGCTGTCGCCGCCCTGCTTCGATCGGGACCTCTCCAATTCCACCCGCCTCCGTCGCGTCTGCACGGCGGCCCTGCGGTCTGCCTTGCTGTAGTGACCAGACCTCAAACAGTCTGATCTCTGTGCTCCGGTATCATCCCTGGATCAGTAATGCTGACACCACACAGTACTCGAAGGATTTATAGCAGAGTAGCAATCACACACTTATTACATCGAGTGTCTCAAAAGAGAACTTATTACAATAAATATGGCTTAAGACCATCTAATAACGATAACAACGGAAGGCTTGGAAGATAAGTGAGTCCATCAACTCCAACGGCATCACTGAGTATAGAACCACGACCTAAAAACTCCTTAGTCGTCGTCTGAAAAGTCTGCAACATTAACGTTGCAGCCCGAAAACGGGTCATCACATGGAATATGCTGGCAAGGTAACACATAGAGAGTAATGGAATGAAACATCTATACTACATGCATATTTGGCTGGTGGAAAGCTCTATGGTTACAGTTTTGCGTAAAGCCAATTTTTCCCTACTTCAAAGGAATAAATTTATTTAACTATCATGGTGGTTGTTAAACATTGAGAATGATTGTCAACATCCTCAATCCCAATTAAGCATCATCATTAAAATCCAACAATATTAATTAAAGTAACATGATGAGATTCACATGATAATCCAAGTACTAGATACTCAAGATGTCCATAACCGGGGACACGCTAACCATGATTAGTTTATACACTCTACAGAGATTTGCGCACTTTCCCCACAAGACTCGATCGCCTCCGTTTGGTTTCTCGCACTACATGGTGTTTGAGAAAACGGATGACCGAAACATAGTCTTTCAGAAGCGCTAGCACCTTACGATCGGGTAGACCGTACCACCTACATCCCCTACATCTGCTAGTCTACCACTGTAAGAGTTCGCACGACTTAGTCAACTATGCTAGAGCCCATAATAGCTTGTGGCTGCACACGGAAGTTTCTAGCATGAATAGTCTCATGATCCCTTTAAGCCTGGGTGGCGGTCCAAAAGAAAATAGGCAAGTCCTGGAATACCCAGGTGCCTCAATCCACCCAGATGTGTGTTTAAGTTGCCACCTTAGATAAATCATTAATTAACAATCTCACATCTGTCATGGATATCACTCACCCAATTCACGTCTACTAGCATAGCATGACATAATAAACAAACATAGAAGTAACTCCCAAAGGTTTGATAATAACAGGTAATAGGTACTACCTCATCTACTTCTCATCCCACAATTTAATTAGATCCTAATCATACAATGTGTGAGGATTGATCTAATGCAATAAAACTGGGTAGTAGAAAAGGTATGATCAAAGTGTTACTTGCCTTGCTGATGATCCGCGAAACCTAACGATTCGAAGTAACAAGCAGCGCACTCCGGGTATTCTATCGCAGACAAACAAACAAGCATACAATAAGTACTCATCTAATGCACAGGTAAAACTCAAATAAGAGATCTAACCAGAAGGTTCAACTTAAGAACTCCGGTTGGCAAAAAGAATCAAATCGAACGGAGCAACGAAAATCAAACGGCGAAAGAAAACAACTTCCTTCTAGTAATATCTGGATCTAGGGCAAATTTTATAGTAGCAAAACCTTGTTTAAGTTGGTTAAACGGATAGAGGGTTTCGAGACGAATCCCTAGGCGCTTGAATCGCCTGATTCCGATAAACGAGCGAAAAGTTATACTAAAACGAAAATCGGATCAGGAATCGCGATCAGAAAAATCGCGGATTTAATCCGAGAAAAAGAAAAACGACGAACGCCGAATTTTTTTTTTCTCTTTTTTTCGGCACGGAAAATGAGGCGCGACGAACCTCGGCGGCGGGATCCGCGGCGGCGGCGGACGTCGTCGACGGCGGCTAGGGCGGGGCTAGGGTTTGGGCGCTTTAGGGTTTCTCCCCGGGGCTGGGCCTCGGCTTATAAAGGCCTCCCGGGTCGGTGTCCAGGTCGGACACGGCCCGTTAAGTCGGTTCGTTTTTTTAATTATTCCGCTCGGAAGAAAAAAATAAAAAGAAATACTAAACGGACTCCAAAATTCCGAAATAAATTTTCACGGGCTTCTAAAAACAAGCCGCACAAGGTGGACATTTATTTGGGACCTAAATGCAATTTTGGAAAATGCATTTTTTTCCTAAATTCAAATAAAAATACTGAAAAACTCCGAAATAAAATCTTATTTGATTTTATTATTAAATCCTCAATATTTCTTTATTTTGGGAAAGTCATTTTATTCCCTCTCTCATATTTTTGTAATAGAAATAATTGATGATAAAATAAATAAAATCAAATGATCCTATTCCCAAAATTTGAGAAAACTCAAATATGAAAATAACGAAACCCCCAACTCTCTCCGTGGGTCATTGAGTTGCGTAGAATTTCTAGGATCAACCAAAATGCAAAAATAAAATATGATATGCATGGTGATCTAATGTATAACATTCCAAATTGAATATTTGGGATGTTACAAACCTACCCCCCTTAAGATGAATCTCGCCCTCGAGATTCGGGTTGGCTAGAAAATAGGTGAGGGTGGTCTTTGAGCAAATCTTCCTCTCGCTCCCAAGTGGCTTCATCCTCTGAGTGGTGGCTCCACTGAACTTTGCAAAACTTGATAACCTTGCTGCGAGTAACTCGGCTGGCAAACTCGAGAATCTTAATTGGTTTCTCCTCGTAGGTCAAATCGTTATCCAACTGAATAGTTTCCAAAGGCACTGTATCTCTCAACGGTATGTCAGCCATCTCCGCGTGACATTTCTTTAACTGAGAAACGTGGAACACATCATGTACTCCTGACAATCCTTCGGGCAATTCCAACTTGTAGGCTACTTCTCCCATACGTTCCAAAACTCGATATGGTCCTACAAATCGTGGCGCTAACTTCCCTTTAACTCAAAAACGCTTTGTTCCACGAAGTGGAGATACTCAAAGATAAGCTCTATCTCCAACTTCGTAAACTGTCTCCTTGCGTTTAGAATCCGCATAACTCTTCTGTCTGGACTGGGCTACCTTGAGCCTATCGCGAATCAACTTCACCTTCTGTTCAGACTCTTTAATCAAGTCAGGTCCAAACAACTGGCAGTCTCCAACTTCGTCCCATGACAATGGTGTCCTGCACCTCCTTCCGTACAAAGCTTCGAAAGGGGCCATCTTTAAACTGGTTTGGTAACTGTTGTTGTAAGAGAACTCTGCATATGGCAAATTATCGTCCCAACTAGATCCATAATCTAGTGCACAAGCTCTCAGCATATCCTCCAAAATCTGATTGACTCTCTCGGTCTGTCCATCTGTCTGTGGATGAAAAGCTGTACTGAATTCTAGCCTGGTACCCAAAGTTTCATGCAACTGTTCCCAGAACTTTGAGGTAAACTGGGTTCCTCTATCTGATACGATACTCCTTGGAACTCCATGCAAACATACGATCCTGGTCATGTATATCTTTGCCAACTTAGCACTGGTGTAAGTGGTCTTTACTAGGATGAAATGAGCTACTTTTGTCAATCGATCAACTACAACCCAAATCGAGTCATAGACTGAACGAGTCCTGGGCAATCCCGTGATAAAATCCATGCCTAGCTTATCCCACTTCCATTCGGGTATCGACAATGGTTGTAACAATCCTGCTGGCTTCTGATGCTCTGCCTTTACTCTCTGGCATACATCACAAACTGCTACATACTCCGCAATATCCTTCTTCATTCCGGTCCACCAAAAAATATCCTTCAAATCCAAATACATCTTGGTGTTTCCTGGGTGAATCGAATATGGTGAGTCGTGTGCCTCTTGCAGTATCAACTTCCTGATCTCCGGGTCATTGGGCACGTAAACACGGTCTTCAAACCATGGGGTGTCGTGCTCATCCTCATGAAATCCTTTAGCTTTTCCTTTGCCCAGTTTCTTCTTTATAGCGGCAATCTCTTTGTCAGCTTTCTGAGCTTCCCTGATTTTATCCATCAAAGTTGACTGAATCTCCAATGCTACTACATAGCCTCTCGGAACTATTTCCAAACATAGTTCATGAAGATTTTCTGCTAACTCCTTGGGTATTTCTCCCGTCATTAATGTATTGACATGGCTCTTACGGCTTAATGCGTTAGCTACTACATTAGCCTTTCCAGGATGATAATGCAATTTCATATCATAATCCTTGATAAGCTCCAACCATCTCCTTTGTCTGAGATTCAACTCCTTCTTTGTGAAAATGTACTTCAAACTCTTATGATCCGTGTACACCTCACAATGATTTCCAATGAGGAAATGTCTCCATGTCTTCAAAGCATGCACTACGGCTGCTAACTCCAAATCATGCGTGGCATAATTCAACTCATGAGGCTTCAGTTGTCTTGAGGCATATGAAACAACTCTCCCTTCCTGCATAAGCACTGCTCCAAGTCCTCGACGTGAAGCGTCGCAATACACCTCATAATCCTTGGTCTGGTCTGGCAAGATCAATACTGGTGAGGTAACTAAGCGTTTCTTCAACTCCTGGAAACTAGCCTCACACTCCTCTATCCATATGAACTTGGTATCTTTCTTCAACAACTCAGTCATAGGCTTTGCAATCTTTGAGAAACTCTCAATAAATCTCCAGTAGTATCCTGCGAGTCCAAGAAAACTCCGGATCTCTCCAACTGTTGTTGGGGCTTCCCACTTGGTCACAGTTTCAACTTTAGCGGGATCTACTGCTATTCCTTCTCCAGATATAACGTGTCCGAGGAATCCTACTTCCTTCAACCAAAACTCACATTTGCTGAACTTGGCATATAGTTGATGTTCTTTGAGCTTTCCAAGTACTAAACGCAAATGCTCCTTATGTTCCTCTTCATTCTTCGAATAAACCAGGATATCATCAATGAACACTACGACGAACTTATCCAAGAACTCCATAAACACTTTGTTCATCATGTTCATAAAATAGGCAGGTGCGCTAGTCAGACCAAATGACATAACGGTATACTCATACAGCCCATACCTGGTGGTAAAAGTTGTCTTAGGAATATCCTGTTCTCGAATCTTCAACTGGTGGTATCCTGATCGCAGATCGATCTTGGAAAATACCTTAGCTCCTTGCAATCGATCAAACAGATCATTGATCATTGGTAGTGGGTACTTGTTCTTGATCGTTACTTCATTCAATCCTCGATAATCAACAACCATCCTTAACGATCCATCCTTCTTCTCCACTAGAAGTACTGGCGATCCCCAAGGTGAAGAACTTTGGTGAATATATCCCTTATCCAGTAACTCCTTAATCTGCTTCTTAATTTCCACCAAATCCTTTGCTGGCATCCTATATGGTCTCTTTGATATTGGAACTGTGCCTAGCAATAGCTCAATCAAAAACTCAATATCTCTATCCGGTGGCATGCCTGACAACTCTCCTGGAAATACTTCAGGGAAATCCCTTACCACTGGTACTTCCTCCTGCACAACTCCTGTTAAGCAATTTACTTGAGTCCTCTTTGGCACATGCCGGGATACATACTTGATCCTTCTCCCTTCTGGTGTGGTAAGCAAAATTGTCTTACTAGCACATTCAATATTCCTTTCATATCACATCCAATCCTTGAGATTCCAATACTATTAGGTCTGAGGGAAAAACATAGTTACCAATCCTTAATGGTAACCGATCACACCATAGACTAGCCACATACTCTGCTCCGGGCGAGGTTACTAACATGGGTGACCTAAGGGCTTGGGTTGGTAGGTTATACTTATCCACAAATCCCCTTGAGATGTATGAATGCGATGCACCAGTATCAAAAAGAACGAGTGCAGTAAACGACTTAACCAAAAACTTATCTATTACTGCATCGGGCTGAGCTTCAACCTCCTCCACGCTAACGTGGTTCACCTGTCCCCTGTTGAAAGGGTTCGGCTTCTTCCCAGAACTTCCATTGTCATTTTGGCCTTCAGGACATTCATTGGCATAATGTCCGGTCTTCGAACACTTACAGCAAGTGACTTGGCTCAAGTCCTTCTTGGCTGGGGTTGATGGGTTGGTGCGGTTCTGGCCGTTGCTTCCTCCATTGCCATTTCCATTCTTGGTGCCATTGTGATTGTGTGAGCTACCTACTCCATGGGTATGCTGAAAATGTCCTCCCGGTCTAGGGGTAAAACGTGGCTTCTGCTGAGCTCCTGAATTGTACTTTCCTTGTCCGTACTTCCTCTTGCGATTTTCAATTTGCTGCTACTTCCCTTCAATCATAAGAGCACGATCTACCAACTCCTGGTAGTTGTTGAAGGTTGCTACCATCAACTGCATGCTCAACTCATCATTCAGTCCTTCCAGAAACTTCTCCTGCTTTGCTGCATCCGTAGCGACGTCATCTGGGGCATAACGTGCTAGCTTACTAAATTCCTCCACATACCGGCCAACTGTCCTTCCTCCTTGGCGCAAGTTGCGAAACTCACGCTTCTTCATGGCCATAGCTCCTGCTGAAACATGTGCAGTACGAAAAGCCTGCTGAAACTGGTCCCATGTGACAGTGTCTACAGGGAAAGTGGCTGTGAAATTTGAAGGAAATATGCCCTAGAGGCAATAATAAAGTTATTATTTATTTCCTTATTTCATGATAAATGTTTATTATTCATGCTAGAATTGTATTAACCGGAAACATAATACATGTGTGAATACATAGACAAACAGAGTGTCACTAGTATGCCTCTACTTGACTAGCTCGTTAATCAAAGATGGTTATGTTTCCTAACCATAGACAAAGAGTTGTTATTTGATTAACGGGATCACATCATTAGGAGAATGATGTGATTGACATGACCCATTCCATTAGCTTAGCACCCGATCGTTTAGTATGTTGCTATTGCTTTCTTCATGACTTATACATGTTCCTATGACTATGAGATTATGCAACTCCCGTTTGCCGGAGGAACACTTTGTGTGCTACCAAACGTCACAACGTAACTGGATGATTATAAAGGAGCTCTACAGGTGTCTCCAAAGGTGAATGTTGGGTTGGCATATTTCGAGATTAGGATTTGTCACTCCGATTGTCGGAGAGGTATCTCTGGGCCCTCTCGGTAATGCACATCACATAAGCCTTGCAAGCATTGCAACTAATGAGTTAGTTGCGAGATGATGTATTACGGAACGAGTAAAGAGACTTGCCGGTAACGAGATTGAACTAGGTATTGAGATACCGACGAGCGAATCTCGGGCAAGTAACATACCGATGACAAAGGGAACAACGCATGTTGTTATGCGGTCGGACCGATAAAGATCTTCGTAGAATATGTAGGAGCCAATATGAGCATCCAGGTTCCGCTATTGGTTATTGACCGGAGACGTGTCTCGGTCATGTCTACATTGTTCTCGAACCCGTAGGGTCCGCACGCTTAAGGTTTCGATGACAGTTATATTATGAGTTTATGAGTTTTGATGTACCGAAGTTAGTTAGGAGTCCCGGATGTGATCACGGACATGACGAGGAGTCTCGAAATGGTCGAGACATAAAGATTGATATATTGGACGGCTATATTCGGACACCGGAAGTGTTCCGGGTGATTTCGGAGAAAACCGGAGAGCCGGAGGGTTACTGGAACCCCCGAGAGAAGCAATGGGCCATATGGGCCTTAGTGGAGAGAGAGAGGGGCAGCCAGGGTGGGCCGCGCGCCTCCTCCCCCCTGGTCCGAATTGGACTAGGAGAGGGGGGGCGGCGCCCCCCTTTCCTTCGTCCTCCCCACTTCTTCCCCCTCCTAGTAGGAGTCCTACTCCTACTAGGAGGAGGACTCCTCCTTGGCGCGCCATAGGGGCCGGCCGGCCTCCTCCCCTTGATCCTTTATATACGGGGGCAGGGGCAGCCCTAGACACACAAGTTGATCCACGTGATCATATTCTTAGCCGTGTGCGGTGCCCCCTTCCACCATAATCCTCGATAATATTGTAGCGGTGCTTAGGCGAAGCCCTGCGACGGTAGTACATCAAGATCGTCACCACGCCGTCGTGCTGACGGAACTCTTCCCTGACACTTTGCTGGATCGGAGTCTGGGGATCATCATCGAGCTAAACGTGTGCTAAAACTCGGAGGTGCCATAGTTTCGGTGCTTGATCGGTCGGGCCGTGAAGACGTACGACTACATCAACCGCGTTGTGCTAACACTTCCGCTGTCGGTCTACAAGGGTACGTAGATCACACTCTCCCCTCTCGTTGCTATGCATCACCATGATCTTGCGTGTGTGTAGGAATTTTTTTGAAATTACTACATTCCCCAACAGTGGTATCAGAGCCTAGGTTTTATGTGTTGATGTTATATGCACGAGTAGAACACAAGTGAGTTGTGGGCGATATAAGTCATACTGCTTACCATCATGTCATACATTGGTTTGGCGGTATTGTTGGACGAAGCGGCTCAGACCGACATTACGCGTACGCTTACGCAAGACCGGTTCTCCCGACGTGCTTTGCACAAAGGTGGCTAGCGGGTGACAGTTTCTCCAACTTTAGTTGAACCGAGTGTGGCTACGCCCAGTCCTTGCGAAGGTTAAAACAACACCAACTTGACAAACTATCGTTGTGGTTTTGATGCGTAGGTAAGATTGGTTCTTGCTTAAGCCCGTAGCAGCCACGTAAAACTTGCAACAACAAAGTAGAGGACATCTAACTTGTTTTTGCAGGGCATGTTGTGATGTGATATGGTCAAGACATGATGCTGAATTTTATTGTATGAGATGATCATGTTTTGTAACCAAGTTATCGGCAACTGGCAGGAGCCATATGGTTGTCGCTTTATTGTATGCAATGCAATTGCGCTGTAATGCTTTACTTTATCACTAAGTGGCAGCGATAGTCGTGGAAGCATAAGATTGGCGAGACGACAACGATGCTACGATGGTGATCAAGGTGTCGCGCCGGTGACGATGGTGATCACGACGGTGCTTCGAAGATGGAGATCACAAGCACAAGATGATGATGGCCATATCATATCACTTATATTGATTGCATGTGATGTTTATCTTTTATGCATCTTATCTTGCTTTGTTTGACGGTAGCATTTTAAGATGATCTCTCACTAATTATCAAGAAGTGTTCTCCCTGAGTATGCACCGTTGCGAAATTTCTTCGTGCTGAGACACCATGTGATGATCGGGTGTGATAGGCTCTACGTTCAAATACAACGGGTGCAAAACAGTTGCACACGCAGAATACTCAGGTTATACTTGACGAGCCAAGCATATACAGATATGGCCTCGGAACACGAAGACCGAAAGATCGAGCGTGAATCATATAGTAGATATGATCAACATAGTTATGTTCACCAATGAAACTGCTCCATCTCACGTGATGATCGGACATGGTTTAGTTGATTTGGATCATGTGATCACTTGGAGGATTAGAGGGATGTCTATCTAAGTGGGAGTTCTTAAGTAATATGATTAATTGAACTTAAATTTATTATGAACTTAGTCCTGGTAGTATTTTGCAAATTATGTTGTAGATCGATAGCTCGCGTTGTTGCTTTCAAATGTTTATTTTGATATGTTCCTAGAGAAAATTGTCTTGAAAGATATTAGTAGCAATGATGCGGATTGGATCCGTTATCTGAGGTTTATCCTCATTGCTGCACAGAAGAATTATGTCCTTGATGCACCGCTAGGTGACAGACCTATTGCAGGAGCAGATATAGACGTTATGAACGTTTGGCTAGCTCAATATGATGACTACTTGATAGTTTAGTGCACCATGCTTAATGGCTTAGAATCGGGACTTCAAAGACGTTTTGAACGTCATGGACCATATGAGATGTTCCAGGAGTTGAAGTTAATATTTCAAGCAAATACCCGAGTTGAGAGATATGAAGTATCCAACAAGTTCTATAGCTAAAAGATGGAGGAGAATCGCTCAACTAGTGAGCATGTGCTCAGATTGTCTGGGTACTACAATCGCTTGAATCAAGTGGGAGTTAATCTTCCAGATAAGATAGTAATTGACAGAATTCTCTAGTCACCATCACCAAGTTAGTAGAACTTCGTGATGAGCTATAATATGCAAGGTATAACGGAAACAACTCCCAAGCTCTTCGTGATGCTGAAATCAACGAAGGTAGAAATCAAGAAAAACATCAAGTGTAGATGGTTGACAAGACCACTAGTTTCAAGAAAAGGGCAAAGGGAAGAAGGGGAACTTCAAGAAGAACGGCAAGCAAGTTGCTGCTCAAGTAAAGAAGCCCAAGTCTGATCCTAAGCCCGAGACTAAGTGCTTCTACTGCAAAGGGACTGGTCATTGGAAGTGGAACTGCCCCAAGTATTTGGCGGATAAGAAGGATGGCAAGGTAAACAAAGGTATATTGGATATACGTGTTATTGATGTGTACTTTACTAGTGTTTATAGCAACCCCTCGGCATTTGATACTGGTTCAGTTGCTAAGAGTAGTAACTCAAAATGAGAGTTACAGAATAAACAGAAACTAGTAAAGGGTGAGGTGACGATGTGTGTTGGAAGTAGTTCCAAGATTGATATGATCATCATCGCACACTCCCTATACTTTTGGGATTAGTGTTGAAACTAAATAAGTGTTATTTGGTGTTTGCGTTGAGCATGAATATGACTTGATCATGTTTATTGCAATACGGTTATTCATTAAAGTCAGAGAATAATTGTTGTTCTGTTTACATGAATAAAACCTTCGATGGTCATACACCCAATGAAAATAGTTCGTTGGATCTCGATCGTAGTGTTACACATATTCATAATATTGAAGCCAAAAATTGCAAAGTTAATAATGATAGTGCAACTTATTTGTGGCACTGCCGTTTAGGTCATATCGGTGTAAAGCGCATGAAGAAACTCCATACTGATGGGCTTTTGGAATCACTTGATTATGAATCAGTTGATGCTTGCGAACCATGCCTCATGGGCAAGATGACTAAGACTCTGTTTTTCGGAACAATGGAGCGAGCAACAGATTTGTTGGAAATCATACATACTGATGTATGTGGTCCGATGAATATTGAGGCTCGCGACAGGTATCATTATTTTCTGACCTTCACAAATGATTTAAGCAGATATGAGTATATCTACTTGATGAAACATAAGTCTGAAAAGTTCAAAGTATTTCAGAGTGAAGTGGAAAATCATCGTGACAAGAAAATAAAGTTTCTACGATCTGATCGCAGAGACGAATATTTGAGTTACGAGTTTGGTCTTCAATTAAAACAATGTGGAATAGTTTCACAAACTCATGCCACCTGGAACACCGCAACATAATGGTGTGTCCAAACGTCATAATCGTACTTTATTGGATATAGTACAATCTATGATGTTTCTTACCGATTTACTAATATTGTTTTGTGATCATGCATTAGAGACAGCTGCATTCACGAAAAAAGGGGCACCATCTAAATCCTTTGAGACGACACTATATGAACTGTGGTTTAGCAAGAAACCAAAGTTGTCGTTTCTTAAAGTTTGGGGTTGCAATGCTTATAAGAAAAAGTTTCATCCTGATAAGCTCAAACCCAAATCGGAGAAATGTGTCTTCATAGGATACCCAAAGAAGACAGTTGGGTACACCTTCTATCACAGATCTGAAGGCAAGAAATTCGTTGCTAAGAATGGATCCTTTTTAGAGAAGGAGTTTCTCTCGAAAGAAGTGAGTGGGAGGAAAGTAGAACTTGATGAGGTAACTGTACCTGCTCCCTTATTGGAAAGTAGTTCATCACAGAAAACGGTTTCTGTGACACCTACACCAATTAGTGAGGAAGTTAATGATGATGATCATGAAACTTCAGATCAAGTTATTACTGAACCTCGTAGATCAACCAGAGTAAGATCCGCACCAGAGTGGTACGGTAATCCTGTTCTGGAAATCATGCTACTAGATCATGATGAACCTACGAACTATGAAGAAGCGATGGTGAGCCCAGATTCCGCAAAATGGCTTGAAGCCATGAAATCTGAGATGGGATTCATGTATGAAAACAAAGTATGGACTTTGGTTGACTTGCCCGATGATCGGCAAGCAATTGAAAATAAATGGATCTTCAAGAGGAAGACAGACGCTGGTAGTAGTGTTACTATCTACAAAGCTAGAATTGTCGCAAAAAGGTTTTCGACAAGTTCAAGATGTTGACTACGATGAGAGTTTCTCACTCGTATTTATGCTTAAGTCTGTCCGAATCATGTTACCAATTGCCGCATTTTATGAAATCTGGCAAATGGATAAACAAAGCTGCGTTCCTTAATGGATTTCTTAAAGAAGAGTTATATATGATGCAACCAGAAGGTTTTGTCAATCCTAAAAATGTTAACAAAAAATGCAATCTCCAGCGATCCATCTGTGGACTGGTGCAAGCATCTCGGAGTTGGAATATGCGCTTTGATGAGATGATCAAAGTATATAGTTTTATACAGACTTGTGGTGAAGCCTGTATTTACAAGAAAGTGAGTGGGAGCACTACAACATTTCTGACAAGTATATGTGAATGACATATTATTGATCGGAAATAATGTAGAATTATTCTACAAAGCATAAAGGAGTGTTTGAAAGAAGTTTTTCAAAGAAAGACCTCGGCGAAGCTGCTTACATATTAAGCATCAAGATCTATAGAGATAGATCAAGACGCTTGATAAGTTTTTTCAATGAGTACAGACCTTGACAATATTTTGAAGTAGTTCAAAATGGAACAGTCAAAGAAAAGAGTTCTTGGCTGTGTTACAAGGTGTGAAATTGAGTAAGACTCAAAGCCCGACCACGGCAGAAGATAGAAATAGAATGAAAGTCATTCCCTATGCCTCAGCCATAGGTTCTATAAAGTATGCCATGCCGTGTACCAGATCTATTGTATACCCTACATTGTGTTAAGCAAGGGAGTACAATAGTGATCTAGGAGTAGATCACTTGACAATGGTCAAAATTATCCTTAGTGGAATAAGGATATGTTTCTCGATTATGGAGGTGACAAAAGGTTCGTCGTAAAAGGGTTACGTCGATACAAGTTTTGGCACTGATCCGGATGACTCTTAGTCTTCATCTAGATACATATTGAAAGTAGGAGCAATTAGCTAAAGTAGCTCTGTGCAAAGCATTGTAGACATAGAAAATTGCAAAATACTTATGGATCTGAATATGGCAGACCCGTTGACTAAACTTCTCTCACAGGCAAAACATGATCACACCTTAGTACTCTTTGGGTGTTAATCACATAGCAATGTGAACTAGATTATTGACTCTAGTAAACCCTTTGGGTGTTGGTCACATATCGATGTGAACTATGGGTGTTAACCACATAAAGATGTGAACTATTGATGTTAGATCACATGACGATGTGAACTAGATTATTGACTCTAGTGCAAGTGGGAGACTGAAGGAAATATGCCCTAGAGGCAATAATAAAGTTATTATTTATTTCCTTATTTCATGATAAATGTTTATTATTCATGCTAGAATTGTATTAACCGAAAACATAATACATGTGTGAATACATAGACAAATAGAGTGTCACTAGTATGCCTCTACTTGACTAGCTCGTTAATCAAAGATGGTTATGTTTCCTAACCATAGACAAAGAGTTGTTATTTGATTAACGGGATCGCATCATTAGGAGAATGATGTGATTGACATGACCCATTCCATTAGCTTAGCACCCGATCGTTTAGTATGTTGCTATTGCTTTCTTCATGACTTATACATGTTCCTATGACTATGAGATTATGCAACTCCCGTTTGCCGGAGGAACACTTTATGTGCTACCAAACGTCACAACATAACTGGGTGATTATAAAGGAGCTCTACAGGTGTCTCCAAAGGTGAATGTTGGGTTGGCGTATTTCGAGATTAGGATTTGTCACTCCGATCGTCGGAGAGGTATCTCTGGGCCCTCTCGGTAATGCACATCACATAAGCCTTGCAAGCATTGCAACTAATGAGTTAGTTGCGAGATGATGTATTACGGAATGAGTAAAGAGACTAGCCGGTAACGAGATTGAACTAGGTATTGAGATACCAAAGATCGAATCTCGGGCAAGTAACATACCGATGACAAAGGGAAGAACGTATGTTGTTATGCGGTCTGACCGATAAAGATCTTCGTAGAATATGTAGGAGCCAATATGAGCATCCATGTTCCGCTATTGGTTATTGACCGGAGACATGTCTCGGTCATGTCTACATTGTTCTCGAACCCGTAGGGTCCGCACGCTTAAGGTTTCGATGACAGTTATATTATGAGTCTATGAGTTTTGATGTACCGAAGTTAGTTAGGAGTCCCGGATGTGATCACGGACATGACGAGGAGTCTCGAAATGGTCGAGACATAAAGATTGATATATTGGACAGCTATATTCGGACACCGGAAGTGTTCCGGGTGATTTCGGAGAAAACCGGAGAGCCGGAGGGTTACCGGAACCCCCCGGGAGAAGCAATGGGCCATATGGGCCTTAGTGGAGAGAGAGAGGGGCAGCCAGGGTGGGCCGCGCGCCTCCTCCCCCTCTGGTCTGAATTGGACTAGGAGAGGGGGGCCCTTTCCTTCTCCCTCCCCACTTCTTTCCCCCTCCTAGTAGGAGTCCTACTCCTACTAGGAGGAGGACTCCTCCTTGGCGCGCCATAGGGGCCGGCTGGCCTCCTCCCCTTGATCCTTTATATACAGGGGCAGGGGGCACCCCTAGACACACAAGTTGATCCACGTGATCATATTCTTAGCCGTGTGCGGTGCCCCCTTCCACCATAATCCTCGATAATATTGTAGCGGTGCTTAGGCGAAGCCCTGCGACAGTAGTACATCAAGATCCTCACCATGCCGTCGTGCTGACGGAACTCTTCCCCGACACTTTACTGGATCGGAGTCCGGGGATCGTCATCGAGCTGAACGTGTGCTAAAACTCAGAGGTGCCGTAGTTTCGGTGCTTGATCGGTCGGGCCGTGAAGACGTACGACTACATCAACCGCGTTGTGCTAACGCTTCCGCTGTCGGTCTACAAGGGTACGTAGATCACACTCTCCCCTCTTGTTGCTATGCATCACCATGATCTTGCGTGTGCGTAGGAATTTTTTTGAAATTACTACGTTCCCCAACAAAATTCTCCCACCATGATGCTGCAGGTCCTTCTAGCTGATGTGCGGCAAACTTCACCTTCTCCGCATCTGTGCATCCTGCTGTGGTCAACTCCTTAGCTGTCTTGTGGAGCCAATCATCTGCTACTATCGGCTCGGTGCTACTAGAAAACACCAGCGGATTCAGCCTAAGAAATCGGGCTAAGTGGTCAACAGGTGGTGGTGGTGGTGGGTTATTGTTGTTGTTCCCCTGATTCTGATTCTGGACTAGCAACTGCATCAATGTGTTCTATTGCTGGATCAACTGGGTGAGCTCCGGTGGAAAGGCAAATCCGGGGTCACGTTTCGGAGGCATCTGAGGGTTTAGAAAAGATGAGATATAAGAATAGAGGGGGTCTAAATAGAAAACACTACCCATATGCACCTGAGGCAAAAGCAAACAATTCACTTCAATCAATCAAACAAAGGCATACAATTGATCTAACTATCGCAAAAGTGCTCGGACTACTATATTTACATGGTGGACTACTACTACTGATGAGGTGGTCTACTAGAAATATTCTACGGTCGTTGACTCCATAATATCTGCTCCAGCTTCATCAACATAGTCATCATCGCTACTATCTGGTTCCTAGTCGGTGCCGTCGATGATGATGTAGTCTTCCGGGCTAATCTCCTGGGGTTCTTCGTCTTCATCTACTGGCGTAGGGCCTCCCATAAATACTTCTAGCTTCATAGTTAGGTCGGCATTCTTCTCCACCAATACTTCAATTTCTTCTTCATAATCTTCACGTGTAGCCTTGAGTTCTTCCTCCAATTCCTTGATTCTTGCCTTAGCCTTCTACAGATCTATCATGTCGGCGCACATCTGGTTCTCCTGTCGTCGGATGTGCTGGTTTAACTCCTGGATAAAAGCTGCAATTGATCTATCCTTCCGGGTGCTGATCATCTCCTAGTGTTCATCTCGGCGCCCACAAATCTGGTAGATAGTATCCTTGAGGTCCTTGCGGTAGACTTCTCCAATGCGTCCCATGGCGATGTGAGCTGCCATGCTCTTTCCTAGACTCCAAGTTGGTGCATCAAAAGAAAATTCTATGGGCTCAGTGACTGGCATGAACGTCCTTCCTTGAACTTGAACTTGAATCATCCAGCGCTCTTCTTCAGGTAAAGTGGCGTTGTAGGTTCCTGTGAAGCTTGGTACTCCTATGTTCAGGTATCTAGTGACTTCCTTCAAGTGTCATCCAAAGGGTGTATCTTCATCCGGTTGCGTGGACTTGTTCCTTGCATCCGCTATCCTAAAGAGTAGAAAAGATGAGAGGTCAGAAGAGAAGAGAGTGAATAGTGATCTAGGTCTTGTGCTTAGTGGTCATGTCCTACAGTCAGCGTGTGCTCTGATACCATCTCTGTAGCGACCAGACCTCAAACAGTCTGATCTCTGTGCTCCGGTGTCATCCCTGGATCAGTAATGCTGACACCACACAGTACTCGGAGGATTTATAGCAGAGTAGCAATCACACACTTATTACATCGAGTGTCTCAAAAGAGAACTTATTACAATAAATATGGCTTAAGGCCATCTAATAACAATAACAACGGAAGGCTTGGAAGATAAGTGAGTCCATCAACTCCAACGACATCACTGAGTATAGAACCACGACCTAAAAACTCCTTAGTCATCGTATGAAAAGTCTGCAACATTAACGTTGTAGCCCGAAAACGGGTCAGCACATGGAATATGCTGGCAAGGTAACACATAGAGAGTAATGGAATGAAACAACTATACTACATGCATATTTGGCTGGTGGAAAGCTCTATGGTTACAGTTTTGCGTAAAGCCAATTTTTCCCTACTTCAAAGGAATAAATTTATTTAACTATCATGGTGGTTGTTAAACATTGAGAATGGTTGACAGCATCCTCAATCCCAATTAAGCATCATCATTAAAACCCAACAATATTAATTAAAGTAACATGATGAGATTCACATGATAATCCAAGTACTAGATACTCAAGATGTCCATAACCGGGGACACGGCTAACCATGATTAGTTTATACACTCTGCAGAGGTTTGCGCACTTTTCCCCACAAGACTCGATCGCCTCCGTTTGGTTTCTCGCACTACATGGCGTTTGAGAAAACGGATGACCGAGACATAGTCTTTCAAAAATGCTAGCACCTTACGATCGGGTAGACCGTACCACCTACATCCCCTACATCTGCTAGTCTACCACTGTAAGAGTTCGCATGACTTAGTCAACTATGCTAGAGCCCATAATAGCTTGTGGCTGCACACGGAAGTTTCTAGCATGAATAGTCTCATGATCCCTTTAAGCCTGGGTGGCGGTCCAAAAGAAAACAGGCAAGTCCTGGAATACCCAGGTGCCTCAATCCACCCAGATGTGTGTTTAAGTTGCCACCTTAGATAAACCATTAATTAACAATCTCACACCTGTCATGGATATCACTCACCCAATCCACGTCTACTAGCATAGCATGGCATAATAAGCAAACGTAGAAGTAACTCCCAAAGGTTTGATAATAACAGGTAATAGGTACTAACTCATCTACTTCCCATCCCACAATTTAATTAGATCCTAATCATGCAATGTGTGAGGATTGATCTAATGCAATAAAACTGGGTAGTAGAAAAGGTATGCTCAAAGTGTTACTTGCCTTGCTGATGATCCACGAAACCTAACGATTCGAAGTAACAAGCGGCACACTCCGGGTTTATTCTATCGCAGACAAACAAACAAGCATACAATAAGTACTCATCTAATGCACAGGTAAAACTCAAATAAGAGATCTAACCAGAAGGTTCAACTTAAGAACTCCGGTTGGCAAAAAGAATCAAATCGAACGAAGCAACGAAAATCAAACGGCAAAAGAAAACAACTTTGTTCTAGTAATCTGGATCTAGGGCAAATTTTACAGTAGCAAAACCTTGTTTAAGTTGGTTAAACGGATAGACGGTTTTGAGACAAATCCCTAGGCGCTTGAATCGCCTAATTCCGATAAACGAGCAAAAAGTTATACTAAAACGAAAATCGGATCAGGAACCGCGATCAGAAAAATCACGGATTTAATCCGAGAAAAAGAAAAACGACGAACGCCGATTTTTTCCCTCTTTTTTTTGGCACGGAAAACGAGGCACGACGAACCTCGGCGGCGGGATCCGGCGGCGGCAGCGGCTAGGGCGGGGCTAGGGTTTGGGCGCTTTAGGGTTTCTCCCAGGGGCTAGGCCTCGGCTTATAATGGCCTCCCGGGTCGGTGTCCAGGTCGGACACGGCCCGTTAAGTCGGTTCGTTTTTTTAATTATTCCGCTCGGAAGAAAAAAATAAAAAGAAATACTAAACGGACTCCAAAATTCCGAAATAAATTTTCACGGGCTTCTTAAAACAAGCCGCACAAGGTGAACATTTATTTGGGACCTAAATGCAATTTTGAAAAACACATTTTTTTCCTAAATTCAAATAAAAACACCGAAAAACTCCGAAATAAAATCTCATTTGATTTTATTATTAAATCCTCAATATTTCTTTATTTTGGGAAAGTCATTTTATTCCCTCTCTCATATTTTTGTAATAGAAATAATTGATGATAAAATAAATAAAATCAAATGATCCTATTCCCAAAATTTGAGAAAACTCAAATATGAAAATAACGAAACCCCCAACTCTCTCCGTGTGGGTCATTGAGTTGCGTAGAATTTCTAGGATCAACCAAAATGCAAAAATAAAATATGATATGCATGATGATCTAATGTATAACATTCCAAATTGAAAATTTGAGATGTTACACTTGCCGGCCTCGTCCCCGGCTGCGTCAGGCTCGTCGGCTGTCTCGAGCTCCAGGCGTTGTTGCTCCGTTAGTCTCTCGGGCCTCATTGCTCGGGCGTCGGTGCTGACGTGCTCATCTACATGTCGTCCCACGCCGTTCGTTGTCGCTGGCTTCATCTCAGACACCCGTCGCTACCCCACCTCCACCAAGCGGCGTCCTCGACCTCATGCGCGATCTGCTTGATCACCCGCTCGTCGCCTC
The DNA here is from genome assembly GCF_002162155.2 of Triticum dicoccoides. Taxonomy (NCBI): domain Eukaryota; kingdom Viridiplantae; phylum Streptophyta; class Magnoliopsida; order Poales; family Poaceae; genus Triticum; species Triticum dicoccoides. The sequence continues at coordinate 638,629,416 of NC_041392.1, forward strand.
GATCCGCCTCATCTACGCCGTGTGACCGACCTGGCCCGTTGGTTGCGCGCGCCTCTGCAGGTCCCTGATATGTTTCCAACGTATCTATAATTTTTATTGTTCCATGCTATTATATTATCTGTTTTGAATGTTTTATATGCTATTTTATATTATTTTTGGGACTAACCTATTAACCTAGTACCCAGTGTCAGTTTATGTTTTCCCCTTGTTTTTGACTTTTACAGAAAAGGAATACCATACGGAAATAAAACTTTATGGTGATTTTTCTTGGACTATAAGAAACCTATGAGACTTGGAGAGGAGGCCAGAAGACCTACGAGGCAGCCACAAGCCATAGGGGCATGCCCCCAGGGCTTATGGGCCCCTCATAGCCCTTCCAACCCTAATCTTCGCACTATAAATTACCAAATATTCCCCTACATCACAGGGCACAACAAAAAGACTTTTCCGACATCGCAAGCTTCTATTTCGTGAGATCCTATTTTGGGGCCTTTTCCGGCACTCTGTTGGAGGGGATTCGATCACGGAGGGCCTCTACACCAACCTTGCAGCCCTTCCGATGATGCATGAGTAGTTTACCGCGGACCTAAGGGTCCATAGGTAGTAACTATATGGCTTCTTCTCTCTCTTTGATCTTCAATAGAATGTTCTCCTCGATGTTCTTGGAGATTTATTCGATGTAATCTTCTTTTGCAGTGTGTTCGTTGAGATCCAATGAATTATGGATTTATGATCAGATAATCTATGAATATTATTTGGGTTTTTTCTGGACTCTTTTATGCATGATTGAGATAGCTTAGTATTTCTCTCTGATCTATCGATTTGGTTTGGCCAACTAGATTAGTTTTTCTTGCAATGGGAGAGGTGCTTTGTGATGGGTTTAATCTTGCGGTGTCCTCACCGAGTGACAGTAGGGGTAGCGAGGCACGTATTGTATTGTTGCCACTAAGGATAAAAGGATGGGGTTTATATCATATTGCTTGAGTTTATCCCTCTACATCATGTCATCTTGCTTAAGGCGTTACTCTGTTCTTATGAACTTAATACTCTAGATGCAGGCAGGAGTCGGTCGATGTTTGGAGTAATAGTTGTAGATGGAAGAAAGAGTCGGTCTACTTGTCATGGATGTGATGCCTATATTCATGATCATTGCCTTAGATATCATCATAACTTTGCGTTTTTCTATCAATTGCTCAACATTAATTTGTTTACCCACCGTATGTTTTCTTCAAGAGAGAAGCCTCTAGTGAAACCTATGGCCCCTGGGTCTATTTTCCATCATATCATTTTCTTGCCTGGGCCTAGATCATTCCTTGCCCCTCCACGTCAGAGACCGGCCCTCGACGGCCACCGCGTACCAGTCTGGCAACCCTCGCCTTATTAAACGAGGTGCTAGATCAAATCCGGATGATGGCTATTCGGGAGGATCCACCCGGCTTGTGTTCAGCAGCCCCTTGAGGCAGATTTCAGGGAATTTTACGTCCCACCCACCACCCACTTAGTGGCCATAGCCGAAGACTTAACCGACATGTTGGACTACACCTCGAAAAACGCTGAATACATGCACGAGGATAGTGGATCCACGGCTAACACCGATGCCGCTTCCCCTCTCACCGACCGCTGGACGGCTACGTCCACCTACGATGTCTACATGGTGGACACCCCGAAAGAAGACGATGACACTCCCAGGAAGGATAACGACAGGCCCAACGATGAGCCGCCGAAACACTGCAGACAGCATTGTCACTCCAAGGCACGTCAAAGCCACGCGAGTAACACAGACACCGGAGAAAATGCCACTCCAGACAATGCAGACAACCTTGACGACCCCAACACCGACAAACAACCACAAAACAACCATGAGGAGCACGAGGACCTGCTTGATCCCGAATACATTAATGACTGTGAAGACAGCAGTTACTTCCCCCTTTCTGAAGAGGAGGTCAGCTTGGACGACGAAGATTTCATCGTCCCCAAAGACCCGCTGGATCAAGAGCGGTTCAAGCGGCAACTTATTGCCAATGCGCATGGCCTGAAGAAATAACGTCAAAAAATAAAGGCCGAACAGGATACCCTCAATGACAGATGGACTAAATCCTAGATGCCAAAGAGGAGTACGACCACAAGCAATGGACCAAAAGCTACCCGAACCGAAGGCTACTGCCGCAATTTGATGACGAGGCCATAGAGCCAGCGCCTGCAAGGTACACTCAGTAGGACAAGCCGGAC
>NC_041392.1:638631867-638654167 GCF_002162155.2 Triticum dicoccoides
ATAAAATCGAACAACCTCCCACTGACCCTCGCCATCAAGGCAAGGAGCCAGTGATGACCCACAAGTATAGGGGATCAATTGTAGCTCTTTTTGATAAGTAAGAGTGTCGAACCCAACTAGGAGCAGAAGGAAATGACAAGTAGTTTTCAGTAAGGTGGTGTCTACAAGTGCTGAAATTGTAAGTAGCAATTAGTTTGATAGCAAGATAATTTGTAATGAGCAAGTAACGATAATAGTAACAAGTATTCAGCAAGGTAGCCCAATCCTTTTGAGGCAAAGGACATGACAAAACGGTCTCTTATAATGAGCAAAGTGTTCTTGAGGGTACACGGGAATTTCATCTAGTTACTCCCTCCAGTCCTTTTTACTCTGCATATTAGGTTTGCCTGAAGTCAATCTCATCCAACTTTGACCAAGTTTATACAAAAAATTATTAACATTCACATAACAACACATTTATTATTAGATTTATCTCAGAATATATTTCATATTATATTTATTAGATGTTATAGATGTTTATATTTTCTAATATAAATTTGGTCAAACTTAGCAAACTTTGACTTCAGACAAAGCTAATGTGCGGAGTAAAAAGGACCGGAGGGAGTACTTTCATCATATTGGTTTGATTTGTGTTCGCTACTTTGATAATTTGATATGTGGGTGGACCGATGCTTAGGTGTTGTTCTTACTTGAACAAACCTCCTACTTATGATTAACCCCCCCACAAGCATCCGCAACTACGAGAAAAGTATTAAGAATAAATTCTAACCATAGCATTAAATTCTAGGATCCAATCGGTCCCTTACGGAATAGTGCATAAACTGGGGGTTAAGTTTCTGTCACTCTCGCAACCCACCATCTATTTACTACTCCACAATGCATTCCCTTAGGCCCTAATATGGTGAAGTGTCATGTAGTCGACGTTCACATGACACCACTAAGGGAATCACAACATACATACTATCAAAATATCAAACACTAATCAAATTCACATGATTACTTGCAACATGATTTATCCCGTGACCTCAAGTACGAAGGTGACTACTCACAAACAAAAAACATGCTCATGATCAGAGGGGTATTAATATGCATAATGGATATGAACATATAATCTTCCACCAAATAAACCATATAGTAATCAACTATAAGATGTAATCAACACTACTAGTCAACCCCTAGCAACAATCTATAGTTTCGGTAACAAGATTGAATAGAAGAGATGAACTAGGGTTTGAGATGAGATGTTGCTGGTGAAGATGTTGATGGAGATTGCCCTCCCCGAGATGGGAGAGTTTTTGTTGATGATGATGATTTCCCCCTCCGAGAGGGAAGTTCCCCGACAGAATCACTCTGCCGGAGGGCAAAAGTGCTCCTGCCCAAGTTCTGCCTCGAGGAGGCGGCGCTTCGTCCCGAAAGTCCTCCTCTTATTTTTTTCTAGGTCAAAACCACTTATATACCAAAAGATGGGCACCGTAGGTGGGCCAAGGAGGCCCCAACCCACCAGGGCGCGCTAGGGGGGCCTGGCGCGCCCAGGAGGGTTGTGCCCACCTGGTGCCCCCCCTCTGGTGTTTATTGACTCAAATATTTCTTAAATAATCCATAAAAAAATCTCCGCAAAGTTTCAGCCCATTTGGAGTTGTGCAGAATAGGTGGCCTGACGTAGCTTTTCTAGGTCCAGATTTGCAGCTGCCGGAATTCTCCCTCTTGGTGTGTTCCTTGTAAATTATGAGAGAAAAGACATTATAATTACTGCAAGAGCATCATTATGGATAAAAACATTATAAATAACAGCAAGGAAACATGATGCAAAATGGACGTATTAACTCCCCCAAGCTGAGACCTCGCTTGTATCAAGCAAAAACCGAAATCGAAAAACATGTCCACATGCTTTGAGAGAGAGGTGTCGATAAAAACAAAATACGGACATAGAAGCATCATGTTGATTATTATAAAACAACAAAAATAGACATAGGAGATTTATCATAGAACTTTTATCATGTACTTCTCATGAATAAGTAATAGTTCATCACACAATCAAAGTATAAAGCAAAAACTCTATTAGAAACCAACAAACTATGTTCTCAGTCAACTTCGCAACTACAATTCATAATCTTTTCATGAAGAGTCACGTGTCGGAGCCTTTAGAGCAAGTCCACATACTCAACCATCATATAGTCTTCTATGATTGCTAACACTCACCTTGTACCCATGAACAAAACGTTTCAACCGGACACATAGAAAGATAGGGGCCCTATGATTTTGCCTTCCAACATACTCACCTCAAGGGTGATGTCAACATTAATAACTCATGCCATCTATATTCAACTGGACATATGTTCCTAGATCTTTCCTCACCACAAGATGGTTGCCGAAAAGAGAAAAATAAAAGGAATATAGAGAAAACTTTGACTCTTTGCATAAAAGTAAAAGATAGGCCCTTCGTAGGTTGCCATGCACTTATTTGTTTGTATGCTCAATCCCTTAGTGCAATAGAACGTCATGTTGTATTGCCCCTTAAGATGTCAACCTTTATTATGCAGTCTGTCGCTTTTATTCTTTGTCATCAAAGTTCGTACAATGCTCAATTTTCTCTTACACTAAATGATCTCACACTTTTAGAAGCAATTTTTATTGCCCTTTTGCACCGATGACAACTTACTTGAGGGATCTTGCTCAACCCCTAGGTAGGTATGGTGGACTCTTGAAAAAGATTTGGGTTTAAGGGTTTTTGGATGCACAAGTAGTATCTCTACTTAGTATAGAATTTTTGGCTAGCAAAGATAGGGGGCAAGCATCACATGTTAAAGGATCTATGACAATATGACTTCTATGTGAATATAAACAAACATAAACCATTAAGCTGTCTTCCTTGTCCAACTTCAACAATTTTGGCATATAATATTTTGATGAGGGCCACAATCACAGAAGATTTCTAGGATAGTATATCTATATGTGAATCTTCTCTTCCCTTATTAATTCTTTCATGAGTTGCATCATTGACTAATGCTATGTTTGTCAATCTCTAATAAAATTTTCTTACTTATACTTTTCCTTACGTGGTGCTATCACTTACCATAGGATTAGTATATAATCTTTTCATTATCTCTATCCTTTCTTTATTTATTTCTTTCTTGTTTCTTTTCTTTACTATTTCTTTTCTTTATTTGCAACATGAAAGTAAAGAAAGCAAAAACTAAAACTAACTTTATTATATAACCTGCACATGATTACAAGGATAGATCACTAAGCAAACTTTCAAATAAGAAAGGATTGAACTAAACTTTATTTTATCTAAAGCAAAAGATTGAACTAAGATAAGTAAAAGCAAAAAGATAGTGGGATGATACGATACCGGGGCACCTCCCCCAAGCTTGGCGAAAGCCAAGGGGAGTGCTCATACCCGATACTCATTTCTCCTCTGGTGATGAAGAAGATGGTGGTGGTGATGAAGAAGAGGCCTTGTCCTCCTTTGATTATGTCCGTAGGCTCCTCCCTCTTCGTCTCGGTCTTCATCAGCCAAGCATCTTCTTCCATGTGGTTGGAGGAGCAGGAAGACATGATGCCTAGCTTGACAAATCTGACCAGAAATAGCAAGAAAAGAGAACAGAGGATTTTCTCCATGATACGGTGGTTAACAGGTTCGGGAAGTATATATAGATTTTTTATCTTGGAGGACAAGCATATGAAAGAAAAATGGAGTACGGGAGGTGTCCTAGGTGGGCACAACCCACCTAGGTGCTCCAGGCAAGCCTGGCGCGCCTTGGTGTCTTGTGCCCACCAGGGTACGCTTCGTGGGAGTTTCTTTATTTCCACAATTTTAAAATATTCCAAAATTGATAAATATTTTTTGCAGATTTTCCAGAGTCCGTTTGCTTACCGTATCACGTACCTCCTTATTTTCACGATTCTGGAGTGTTCCGGAAGGATTCTTTTATGTGCTCTTCTGGTGTCAAAGTTTGAATAATATTACTTTCAACATTAATACGCGTACCTGAGATATAATGCTTTATTCGTTGCCCATTAACAACCTTCGGGTTAGTGCCTTCGAAATTATTTATTTTGATGGCTCTAGACCGACATAGGGGCCTTCCCATTTTGAGAGGAGCTTTCCTGCGAAAAATCTAAAATGAGAGTTGTACAAAAGAGCATATTCTCCAACTTTAAACTCACATTTTTGTATTCTTTTGTCATGCCATCTTTTAACTTTTTCTTTAAATAACTTTGCATTTTCATAGGCTTGGGTTCTCCATTCATCTAATGAGCTTATATCAAATAACCTCTTTTCACCAGCAAGTTTGAAATCATAATTGAGTTCTTTAACTGCCCAGTATGCTTTAACTCAAGAGGCAAATGACAAGCTTTTCCATAAACCATTTTATAAGGAGACATACCCATAGGACTTTTATAAGCTGTTCTATAAGCCGAAAGTGCATCATCTAATTTCTTAGACCAATTCTTCCTGGACCTATTGACAGTCTTTTACGAAATTAATTTTATTTATCTATTGTTAAGTTCAACTTGACCACTAGTCCGAGGATGATAGGGTGATGCAATTCTATGGTTAACATCATACTTAGCAAGCATTTTATGGAAAGCACCATGGATAAAGTGTGAACCACCATCAGTCATTAAATATCTAGGGACTCCAAATATTTGGAAAATAACCTCCTTAAGCATTTTAATAGAGGTGTTGTGATCAGCACTACTAATTGGAATAGCTTCTACCCATTTAGTAACATAATCAACAACAACTAAAATATGTGTATACCCATTAGAGGAAGGAAAAGGTCCCATGTAATCAAATCCCCAAACACCAAATGGTTCAACAACAAGTGGATAATTCAAATGCATTTCTTGACGCTTACTGATATTACCTATTCTTTGACATTCATCACAAGAAGAGACAAACTTACGGGCATCCTTGAAGAGAGTAGGCCAATAAAATGCAGATTGCAATACCTTGTGAGCAGTTCTATCTCCAGCATGATGCCCTCCATAAGCCTCGGAGTGACATTTCCGTAGGATTTGTCCCTATTCATGCTCAGGTACACAATGTCTAATAACACCATCTACTCCTTCTTTATAAAGATGTGGGTCATCCCAAAAGTAATGTCTTAAGTTATAGAAGAATTTTTTCTTTTGTTGATATGTGAAGCTAGGTGGCAAATATTTAGCAACAATGTAATTAACATAGTCAGCATACCAAGGAGTACCATTGGCAACATTTATTGCAGCTAATTGCTCATCAGGAAAACTATCATCAATAGGAAGTGGGTCATCAAGCACATTTTCAAGCCTAGACAGGTTATCAACTACGGGGTTCTCAGCTCCTTTTCTATCAATGATATGTAAATCAAATTCTTGTAACAAGATAACCCAACGAATAAGTCTAGGTTTAGCATCTTTCTTTTCCATAATATATTTAATAGCAGCATGGTCTATGTGAATAGTTACTTTGGAATCAACAATATAAGGTCTAAACTTATCACAAGCAAACACCACTGCTAAGAATTCTTTTTCAGTAGTAGTATAATGCTACCTCTTGAGCACTGCGTTGGATTTCCCTGAAGAGGAGAGGATGATGCAGCAAAGTAGCGTAAGTATTTCCCTTAGTTTTTGAGAACCAAGGTATCAATCCAGTAGGAGGCTACGCGCGAGTCCCTTGTACCTACACAAAAACAATAGCTCAACGCAACCAACGCGCTTAGGGGTTGTCAATCCCTTCACGGTCACTTACAAAAGTGAGATCTGATAGAGATGATAAATAATATTTTTGGTATTTTTGGTATAGAGATGCAAAGTAAAAAGTAAAAGCAAAGCAATAATAAAGTGATGGAGATTGATATGATGAGAAAGAGACCCGGGGGCCATAGGTTTCACTAGTGGCTTCTCTCAAGAGCATAAGTATTCTACGGTGGGTGAACAAATTACTGTTGAGCAATTGACAGAATTGAGCATAGTTATGAGAATATCTAGGTATGATCATGTATATAGGCATCATGTCCGAGACAAGTAGACTGACTCCTGCCTGCATCTACTACTATTACTCCACTCATCGACCACTATCCAGCATGCATCTAGAGTATTAAGTTAAAAACAGAGTAACGCCTTAAGCAAGATGACATGATGTAGAGGGATAGTTTCATGCAATATGATAAAAAACCCCATCTTGTTATCCTCGATGGCAACGATACAATATGTGCCTTGCTGCCCCTTCTATCACTTGGAAAGGACACCGCAAGATCGAACCCAAAGCTAAGCACTTCTCCCATGGCAAGAACAACCAATCTAGTAGGCCAAACCAAACTGATAATTCGAAGAGACTTGCAAAGATAACCAATCATACATAAAAGAATTCAGAGAAGATTCAAATATTATTCATAGATAGACTTGATCATAAACCCACAATTCATCGGTCTCAACAAACACACCGCAAAAAGAAGATTACATCAAATAGATCTCCACGAGAGAGGGGGAGAACATTGTATCGAGATCCAAAAAGAGAGAAGAAGCCATCTAGCTACTAACTATGGACCCATAGGTCTGAAGTAAACTACTCACACTTCATCGGAGGGGCTTGGATGATGATGTAGAAGCCCTCTGTGATTGATGCCCCCTCCAGCGGAGCTCCGGATCAGGCCCCAAGATGGGATCTCGTGGATACAGAAAGTTGCGGCGGTGGAATTAGGTTTTTGGCTTCATCCCCGATCGTTTGGGGGTACGTGGATATATATAGGAGGAAGAAGTACGTCGGTGGAGCTTTGAGGGGCCCACGAGGCAGGGGGCGCGCCCTCCACCCTCGTGACCGCCTTGTGGCTTTCTTGACGGAGGGTCCAAGTCTCCTGGATCTTATCTGATGAGAAAATCACGTTTCCGAAGGTTTCATTCCGTTTGGACTCCGTTTGATATTCCTTTTCTTCGAAACCCTAAAACAGGCAAAAAATAGCAATTATGGGCTGGGCCTCCGGTTAATAGGTTAGTCCCAAAAATAATATAAAAGTGGATAATAAAGCCCAATAATGTCCAAAACAGTAGATAATATAGCATGGAGCAATCAAAAATTATAGATACGTTGGACACGTATCACATAATTTCTTTGAGCATTGTCTAGAGGTCACTAGCATAATGAATAACATTCAATTTCTTATCAACTCTTTTTCCTAGAACAACACCAACAGCATAATCACTAGCATCACACATAATTTCAAAAGGCAAGTTCCAATCAGGTGGTTGAACAATAGGTTCAGAAATTAAGGCTTTCTTGAGTGTTTCAAAGGCTTCCAGACAATCATCATAAAAAACAAAAGGAATATCCTTTTGCAAGAGACTAGTAAGAGGCCTAGAAATTTTTAGAGAAGTCTTTAATAAATCTCCTATAGAAACCATCATGACCTAGGAAACTACGAATACGTTTAATGTCCTTAGGACATGGCATTTTCTCAATAGCATCAACCTTAGCTTGGTCCACTTCAATACCTCTTTCAGAAATTTTATGACCCAAGACAATGCCTTCATTAACCATAAAGTGGCATTTCTCCCAATTCAAGACAAGATTTGTTTGTTCACATCTCTGCAAAACTCGATCAAGATTGCTTAAACAATCATCAAAAGACTTCCCATAAACAGAGAAGTCATCCATGAAAACCTCAACAATCTTTTCACAAAATTCAGAGAATATAGCAGTCATACATCTTTGAAAGGTAGCAGGTGCATTACATAAACCAAAAGGCATACGTCTATAAGCATAGGTTCCAAAAGGACAAGTAAAAGTGGTCTTTTCTTGATCAGGTTGAGAAACAGGTATTTGTGAAAAGCCATAATATCCATCAAGGAAGCAAAAGTGTGTGTGTGCTTAGATTATCTTTCAAGCATTTGATCAATAAAAGGCAAAGGGTAATGATCTTTTCTAGTTGCTTTATTTAATTTTCTGTAATCGATTACCATTCTATAGCCTGTAACAATTCTTTGTGGAATAAGTTCATTCTTATCATTAGGAACAATAGTTATACCTCCCTTCTTAGGGACACAATGAACATGACTTACCCATCTACTATCAACTATTGGATAAATTATACCTGCTTCCAGAAGTTTTAAGATTTCCGTTCTTACCACCTCTTTCATCTTCAAATTTAACCGACGTTGGTGATCAACAATTGGTTTAGCATCAGGTTCCATATTAATTTTGTGCTGGCATAGAGTGGGACTAATGCCCTTTAAATCATCAAGAGTATATCCAATAGCAGCCCGGTGCTTCCTTAGAACTTTCAATAATCTTTCTTCGTCATGTTTTGAAAGGTTAGCACTAATAATAACATGATATATCTTCTTTTCATCAAGATAAGCATATTTCAAAGTGTCTCACAATTGTTTTAATTCAAACACAGGATCACCCTTAGGTGGAGGAGGACCTCCAAGAGTTTCAATAGGCAAATTGTGTTTAAGCAGAGGATGTTGTTCAAAGAAAATATTATCCAGGCATATGTAAATCATTCTCATGGTCTAGCAAATATTGTTCTAAAGGATCAGTAGGTGGCACAGCAATAGAAGCAAGACCAATTAATTCATCCTTGCTAGGCAATTCTTTTTTCATGATGGTTCCTACTAAACTTGGAAAAATTAAACTCATGAGACTCATCACCAAAGCTAACACCCACAGTTTGTTTCTGACAATCTATCCTAGCATTAACGATGTTCAAGAAAGGTCTACCAAAGATAATCGGAGAAAAGTCATCTTGTGGGGAACCAAGAACAAGAAAATCAGTAGGGTATTTTATTTTTCCACACAAGACCTCAACATCTCTAATAATCCCACAAGGTGATATTGTGTCTCTATTTGCAAGTTTAATAGTGACATTTATGTCTTCTAACTCTGTAGGTGCTATGTCTTCCCTGATTTCTTGATATAACTTGTAAGGAATAGCACTCACACTAGCACCCATGTCACATAAACTATGATAACAGTGATCCCCTATTCTAACTGAAATGACAGGCATGCCAACAAGTGGTCTATTTTTATCCCTTTTTTTGGGTTTGGCAATTCTAACAGCTTCTGCAGAGAAGAAGATAACATGCCCATCCACATCTTCTTCTAAGAGATCTTTAACCATAGCAATATTAGGTTCGACTCTAATTTGTTCATCTGGTTTAGGTGTTCTAACGGAGCTTTTATTAACCCCAGTTGAAACTTTAGCATGTTCCTTTATCCTAACAGGAAAAGGAGGTTTCTCAAAATAAGAAGTAGGAACAACTGGATCAACATTATAAAGTATAGTTTCTTCTTTAGCTGGTACTAGTTCTTTAATTTCTTTCTTTAATAGGTGGTTGATATTTAATCCACTTCCCTTTAGGGAGTTCAACATGAGTAGCAAAAGATTCACAAAAGGAGGCTACTATCTCAGAGTCAAGTCCATATTTAGTGCTAAACTTTTGAAAAGCAGGTATCCATAAAAGATTTAACACAATCATACTTAAGTTTAATACCTTACTCTTTACCTTCATCGAGTTCCCAATCTTCAGAGTTGCGTTTAATTCTTTCCAAAAGACCCCACCGGAATTCAGTAGTCTTCTTCATAAAATAACCAACACAAGAAGTATCAAGCATGGTTTGGTCATTACGAGAAAGCCGAGCGAAGAAATTCTGGATAATAATTTCTCTTGAGAGCTCATGATTGGGGCTTGAATGTAACATTGACTTAAGCCTCCCCCAATCTAGAGCGATACTTTCTCCTTCACGAGGCCAAAAATTATAGATATAATTCCGATCACGATGAACTAGATGCATAGGATAATTTTTTGGTGGAACTGCAATTTCAAATGATTCCAATTCCATGATCCAATATCATCGCATAGCCTATACCATGCCGATGCTTTTCCCTTCAAAGATAAAGGGAAAACCTTTCTCATCACCTCATCTCTGGGTAAACCTGCAAGCTTAAACAATCCACAAATTTGTTCCACATATATCAAGTGCATATCAGGATGTTCGGTTCCATCTCCTGCATAAGGATTAGCTAGCAGTTGTTCTATCATACCCGAAGGAATTTCATATTCAATATTTTCAGTAGGTGCTGTAGGTTGAGGGGTAATTAATTGTGGCTCTGGACGAGGTGAAGATACCCCAAACATTTCCCTCAAAGGATTGTTTTCCATAGTAACAAGTGACAATAAATTTCAGCACACTATATAAATGTTTCCTTACCGAATTCCACTTGCCAAAGGCGCTTCACTACCCGACAACGCCGCCAGAAAATAGCCTTGATGACCCACAAGTATAGGGGATCAATTGTAGCTCTTTTTGATAAGTAAGAGTGTCGAACCCAACGAGGAGCAGAAGGAAATGACAAGTAGATTTCAGTAAGGTGGTGTCTGCAAGTGCTGAAATTGTAAGTAGCGAGTAGTTTGATAGCAAGATAATTTGTAACGAGCAAGTAACGATAATAGTAAAAAGTATGCAGAAAGGTAGCCCAATACTTTTGAGGCAAAGGACATGCCAAAACAGTCTCTTCTAATAAGCAAAGCATTCTTGAGGGTACACGGGAATTTCATCTAGTTACTTTCATCATATTGGTTTGATTTGTGTTCGCTACTTTGGTAATTTGATATGTGGGTGGACTGGCGCTTAGGTGCTGTTATTACTTGAACAAACCTCCTAATTATGATTAACCCTCCCGCAAGCATCTGCAACTACGAGAAAAGTATTAAGAATAAATTCTAACCATAGCATTAAATTCTAGGATCCAATTGGTCCCTTACAGAATAGTGCATAAACTGGGGTTTAAGTTTCTGTCACTCTCGCAACCCACCATCTATTTACTACTCCACAATGCGTTCCCTTAGGCCCAAATATGGTGAAGTGTCATGTAGTCAATGTTCACATGACACCACTACATACTATCAAAATATCGAACATGTATCAAATTCACATGATTACTTGCAACATGATTTATCTCGTGACCTCAAGAACGAAGGTGACTACTCACAAGCAACAAACATGCTCATGATCAGAGGGGTATTAATATGCATAATGGATCTGAACATATAATCTTCCACCAAATAAACCATATAGTAATCAACTACAAGATGTAATCAACACTACTAGTCACCCCCTAGCAACAATCTATAGTTCCGGTAACAAGATTGAATACAAGAGATGAACTAGGGTTTGAGATGAGATGGTGCTGGTGAAGATGTTGATGGAGATTGTCCTCCCCAAGATGGGAGAGTTGTTGACGATGGTGATGACGATGATTTCCCCCTCCGGGAGGGAAGTTCCCCCGGTAGAATCGCTCTGCCAGAGGGCAAAAGTGCTCCAGCCCAAGTTTAGCCTTGAGGTGGCGGCGCTTCGTCCCGAAAGTCCTCCTCTTATTTTTTCTAGGTCAAAACCACTTATATACCAAAAGATGGGCACCGGAGGTGGGCCGAGGAGGCCACAACCCACCAGGGCGCGCTAGGGGGGCCTGGCGCGCCCAGGTGGGTTGTGCCCACCTGGTGGCCCCCCTATGGTGTTTATTGACTCCAATATTTCTTAAATAATCCATAAAAAATCTCCGTAAAGTTTCATCCCATTTGGAGTTGTGCAGAATAGGTGGCCTGACGTAGCTTTTCCAGGTCCAGATTTCCAGCTGCCGGAATTCTTCCTCTTGGTGTGTTCCTTGTAAATTATGAGAGAAAAGGCATTATAATTACTCCAAAAAGCATCATTATGGATAAAAACATTATAAATAATAGCAAGGAAACATTATGCAAAATGGACGTACCGGCCAGTACGGCCAGGCTATGAGTACGACCTACGCCGTGACCTGGACGCTCAGGTAGGTCTGACAAGGTCCATCTATGGACCCTAAAGAGATCATCCTGTTAGACGGGACAGATACAAATCCTGGCTAGAGCAAAATGATAGAGCTCAGGAGATGGAACGAGCCCGGATGACAAATGATCTCCGGCATGACGTAGCCCGAATCAGGGGCACCGCCCATCCTCTTTGCTTCATAGATAGAGTGATGTAGTACAATTCCCAGAAGGTTTCCAACCTGAAATATCGAGCCCTATGACGGGATAGCAGATCCGGCAATATGGATCGAAGATTTTCTGTTCCACATTCACATGGCACGAGGGGATGACCTCCATGCCATCAAGTACCTACCATTAAAGCTCAAGGGTCCGGCTCAAAACTGGTTAAATAGCCTCCCCGAAGACTCCATAGTATGTTGGGAGGAGCTCGAGGACGCCTTTCGAGCTAACTTTCAGGGCATTTATGTTCGACCCTCGGACGATGATGACTTGAGCCACGTAATCTAGAAGCCCGACAATTTTGGAACCGGTTTTTGACCAAGAAGAACTAGATCGTTGAGTGTATGGACGCCGAAGCTATAGCCGCCTTTAAGCATAGTATTCGGGGTTAATGGCTAGCACGCCAACTCGGCCTGGACAAGCCGAGAACGATGTCAGCGCTCACCTCCCTGATAACTCGCTTCTGCGCCGGAGAGGATAGTTGGCTGGCTCGTAGAAGCACCAACCCTAACACCCCCGGCACCTCAGAAGTTCGAGACGGGAATGGGAAGCCACGAAGGAATAAGAACAAATGCCGCCACAATGACGGCGAAGCGGACGAAACGGCAGTCAATGCCGGATTCTGTAATCTGAAGTCTGGATCGTGGAAAAAGCCTTCTAAAGGCAACCAGGATGGCCCAACCAAGTTGGACGCAATCCTGGACAGGCCCTGCCAGATTCATGGCACCGCCGAAAAACCCGCCAATCACACCAACCATAATTGTTGGGTGATAAAACAGGCCGGTAAGCTCACAACCGAAGCCTTCGGCAAAAGCCCATGAAGCAAGGACGATGAGGAGCCCCGTAGGCCGAACAATGGAGGCCAAAAACCCTTCCCTTCTGAGGTTAAGACGGTGAGCATGATCTACGCCACCCATATACCAAGGAAGGAGAGGAAGCGCACACTGCAGGACATGCACGCCATCGAGCCCGTAGCGCCGAAGTTCAACCCGTGGTCGGTTTGCCCGATCACCTTTGACCGTAGGGATCATCCGACCAGTATCGGCCATGGAGGATCGACAACCCTAGTGCTTGAACCCATTATCAATGGGTACCACCTCACGAGAGTCCTAATGGACGGAGGCAGTAGCCTCAATCTGATTTATGCAGACACAGTGAGTAAAATAGGGATCGATCCGTCAAGGATCAAACCCAGTACCACCACCTTCAAGGGGGTTATTTCGGGCATAGAGGCCCGCTGCTCAGGCACTTTAACACTAGAAGTGGTATTCGCCTCACCGGACAACTTCCGAAGCGAAGACTTGATCTTCAATATCACCCCATTCTGTAGTGGCTACCATGCCCTCCTCAGCCAAACGTCATTCGCCAAATTCAACGCTGTCCCGCATTACGCATACCTCAAGCTGAAGATGCCGGGTCCCATGGGCGTCATAACGATCAACGGCAACATGAAGCACTTACTCCGAACCGAGGAACACACTGCCAAGCCGCCGCCAACGGGCCGAAGTATCAGCTTGCCGTAAAGGCCAGAGATACATTTAAACGGGCTCGAGCCCGATCCCCGTCATGGGAGCTGATACGTCTCCAACGTATCTGTATTTTTTTGATTGTCCCATGTTGTTATATTATCATTCTTGGATGTGTTACAATCATTTTATAGTCAATTTACATCATTTTTTGGTACTAACCTATTGACATAGTGCCCAGTGCCAGTTGTTTTTTTTTTTGCTTGTTTTTTTACATCGCAGGAAATCAATACCAAACGGAGTCGAAACGCAGCGAAACGTTTTGTGGAATTTTTATGGACCAGAAGACACCCAATGGGCTGGAGAAGCAACTAGGGGTGCCCCGAGGGGGGCACAACCCATCAAGGCGCGACTGGCCCCCCAGGCATGCCCAGGTGTGTTGTGCGCACCTTGGTGGCCTCCCGCACCGCCTCTTTGCTCTATAAATACCCCAATATTCCAGAAACCTTAGGGGAGTCGACAAAAATCAATTCCAGCCGCCGCAAGTTCCAGAAACCACGGATCCAATCTAGACACCATCACGGAGGGGTTCATCATCCTCATTGGTGCCTTTCCGATGATGCGTGAGTAGTTCATTGTAGACCTACAGGTCCGTAGTTAGTAGCTAGATGGCTTCCTCTCTCTCTCTCTCTTTTGATTCTCAATACAATGGTCTCTTGGAGATCCATATGAGGTAACTCTTTTTGCGGTGTGTTTGTTGGGATACGATGAACTTTGAGTTTATGATCAGATCTATGTTTTTATCCATGAAAGTTATTTGAGTTTCTTTGATCTCTTATATGCATGCTTACTTATAGCCTCGTATTTCTTCTCCGATATTTGGGTTTTGTTTGGCCAACTTGATCTATTTATCTTGCAATGGGAAGAGGTGCTTTGTGATGGGTTCGATCTTACGGTGCTTGATCCCAGTGACAGAAGGGGAACCGACATGTATGTATCATTGCTATTAAGGATAACAAGATGGGGCCTATTTCTACATAAATAGATCTTGTCTACATCATGTCATCGTTCTTATTGCATTACTCCATTTCTCCATGAACTTAATACACTAGATGCATGCTGGATAGCGGTCGATGTGTGGAGTAATAGTAGTAGATGCAGCCAGGAGTCGGTCTACTAATATTGTACGTGATGCCTATATAATGATCATTGCCTAGATATTGTCATGATTATTTGAAGTTCTATCAATTGCCCAACAGTAATTTGTTTACCCACCGTTGCTATTTTTCTCGAGAGAAGCCACAAGTGAAATCTACGGCCCCCGGGTTTCTTCTTTATTATATTTGCCTTCGCAATCTATTTTTATTTGCTTTTATTTTTAGATCTATTAATCCAAAAATACAAAAATACCTTGCTGCAATTTTTATTTATTTATTTTATCTTGCGTTCCCGCGAGATCTATTTATCCAGTCTACTACAATTTTACCTATCTTTTTACCCGTGAGGGATTGACAACCCCTCTCTTACGTCGGGTTGCAAGTATTTGTTCTTTGTGTGCAGGAGTTGTTTACGTGGTGTTGCATGGTTCTCTGATGACCCACAGGTATAGGGGATCACAACAGTTTTCGAGGGTAGAGTATTCAACCCAAATTTATAGATTCGACACAAGGGGAGCCAAAGAATACTTGAAGGTATTAGCAGCTGAGTTGTCAATTCAACCACACCTGGAGATTAATTATCTGCAACAAAGTGATCAGTAGAAAAGTAGTTTGATAGTTTTGATAGTAGTAGCAACAGCAATAGTAACAGTAACAGTGATAACAATAATTTTGTAGCAAGTGTAACAGTGATGATAGCAGTAGTAACTTAGCAGAAACAATATGGAAAAATTCGTAGGCATTGGATTGGTGACTTGTTGGATGATATTCATCATGTGACAGTTATAACCTAGGGCTATTCGGCGCTAGCTCCAGTTCATCAATATAATGTAGGCATGTATTCCGTAAATAGTCATACGTGCTTTATTAAAAGAACTTGCATGGCATCTTTTGTCCTACCTTCCCGTCGCAGCGGGGTCCATATTGGAAACTAAGGGATATTAAGGCCTCCTTTTAATAGACAACCGGAACAAAGCATTAACACATAGTGAATACATCAACTCCTCAAACTACGGTAATAACCGGAAGAAGTCCCGGTTATTGTCACTCCGGGGTTACTGGATCATAACACATAGTAGGTGACTATAACTTGCAAGATCGGATCTAGAACATGGATATAATGGTGATAACATAAACGGTTCAGATCTAAAATCATGGCACCCGGGCCCAAAGTGACAAGCATTAAGCATGGAAAAGTCATAGGAACATCAATCTTAGAACATAGTGGGTACTAGGGATCAAGCCGTAACAAAACTAACTCGATTACATGATAAATCTCATCCAACTCCTCACCGACGAGCGAGCCTACGAAGGAATTACTCACTCCCGGTGGGGAGCATCATGGAATTGGCGATGGAGAAGGGTTGGTGACACTACAAAAAAATACACTTCCGTGATGATACGTGTTTGTCATAGTAGGTCGCGTTTTTGTCATGCATGTACATCCATGACAAATTTATGATAGAATGAAGATAGTCATACCTGTGCTGTCGTAGAAGTGTTCCATGACATTACCAAAATTATCATCATGGAAGTGTCCACTTCCATGATGATAAATCACGCGTCACAGAAGTGCTTTCGTCAAGGGTGACCGACACGTGGCATCCACCATAACGAAACGCCATTAAGCTATCGGGTCGGGTTTTGGATCCGATAACCCGTTAACAACCCCAACCAATGGGGATTTTCCACGTGTAAAATCATCATTGGCTGGAGGAAACACATGTCGGCTCATCGTTGGGACAGATGTCATCCACTCAATGGACAGAAGGCGCCTATGACACATCGACACGTGGCACAGCCCAACAGAGGCCCATTCCTGTGAAAAGGCCGATCCGTTTGACTTGGTCAAAAGGTGGCGGGCCGGCCCATGTAAAGCCTGTTAACGGCCTGTTCGCATATAGCCCATTTACAGCCCGCTAACCCAAGGACCGTTACACCCTATCCGAATTAGGCCCAGTAGCGTCATCTGGGCCACCCAATATGATTCCAGCCCGTTTTCACTTCTGGCCCATGTATGGCCCATGACGTCTTTCGGCCCATATGAGGCCCTATGTAACTCTTGGCCTATTAACGGCCCGTGGTGAAACTGGCCCGTAATGAACAGTGTATCACTTTACACCCATTAACGGCCCATGGTGAAACTGGCCCGTAATGAACAGTGTATCACTTTATACCCATTAACGGCCCGTTATTCCGTTGGGACGTTTCCAGCCCATGTTATCTTTTGGCCTTCTCAGAGCCCATTTATTCTTGGGCTCATTTCCAGCATTCGTTTACTTACGGCCCATTACTGTCATTTTCTGCTTGTGGGCCAAATTCAGCCCATGGTTACAGTCGGCCCGTTTGTGGTCCGTTAATACGTTGGGCCATTTTCATAGCGTCATAAAATACAGCCTATTAACGATGGCCTGTTATGGTCGGCCCATGAACGGACGACTCCAACTCTAGCCCATTTACGGCCATAATGCGGTCTGTTTGGACCATGTTTGGCCAATCGATCATACGACCCGTATAAGGCCCATTGATGATACGGCCCGCAGAAGGCCCATTGTTTCTAAGGCCCGTAGAAGGCCCATTGTTTCTACAGCCAGCAGGAGGCCCAGTATCACTACCATAAATATTAGCCCATGGTTATTGTGGCCTAGTTTTAAAAAATAGGTTATTGCAGCCACTAGCTAACCGCGGAAAAAGAACTGCAATGACTACAAGCAAACAAATAAACAAGACAACAAGGAAACAAATAAGCAAGCAACTAATGCTAGGCTATCACGGCTATTACACATATTACATCCACTGGGCATCAAAGTTCGCCACCAGTGCAAATATAGGGAACAAAGCAGCATATCATATACACTGGTTGTCAAAGTTGGCAACCAGCACAAATAAACATCGCATCAAAACAAATCCAGAACTGAAACCACTTCAGAAGATCTCAAGAAACAATATCCTGGGTACCCATAATGCTAGAAAGATGCTTTGCAAGCTTATTAACTTTATCTTGTTTGGCGCTTAAATCCTCTAGCGCTTGCTGTTGCACCAGAAAATATGCATCTGAATTCTGCAGGGACTTCCTCAGTCCTTCAGCTTCCTGTCGCAGCACATCTGATCGATGTCTTTCAACTTGAAGTTGAGACTCGAGAAGACGAACTGATTCAGGCAGCGAGTTCGAAGAGCTTGTGCCAGCAGTAGTGGCCAATAACTCGAACACTACAACAAGACATGACTTTTGGGTTCCCTCACTGTCGTCAAGATAGTTTTTATCAGCTTTCTTGGAGACCAACAGGGATGTCTCACTATCTTGAACCTTATCTGCCTTACTTCCTTTACCATTGGATAACGCGGTACTGTTCTCCAATATTTTGTCCGCATTCTAAAAGAGAAAGAAGCAGACACATCACATGTTTACCATGTTGTATATGAAACTCATTTTGGTAAATGAGTTCAGTAGTAAAGTGGACAGGATAACAGCATGAAACAAACATATATCTATGTACCATGGTCACTTTATGGTCTATATCATTCTAGTTTTTGTTGCCAAATCAAGATAGAGACACAGTTCAAATACTATTTTGTTCAAGACAAAGGAGAATAGACAGAATATAAGTGTGGGTAACTATAGAGCAATAACAACACTTGTAATGTGCATGACATGAGAACATAACTGTTTATTCAATTGAAACTGAAATCAACATAGAGCAGGTTACAACAGCAAACCAGTTAAAGAAACAGGTTTAAAATACCTGTTGCGCCATTGGAGTTTCAATTCCATCCTTCAAATTTGAAAATAGTTGGTATGAGTAAATACAGTAATGCAAGAGCAAAGGAGTATGAACCATAGCTATAGAACCTGACCTGAGAACAAATCTTCTTCTCCTTTAAGCGTTGAGTTGGGATTCGGAGTGGTGGTCCTCGTGCTTTGGGCACTGCAGTTCCCTTACTAACTGCTCGTGTTTGGGTGCTCTATGGTGGAGACGGTTCTGTGTCAACTGGAACTGGGTTACTATCTGCTGGGGTTGGGGTTAGAAGGGGTGTAGCTGGTTCTCTGTCCAACTGGGTAGGGGTACAATCTGCGAGAGTCTGGGTTATGTGTGGTGGATCTGGTCCTTGGGCAAGTACAACCGTGGTTCTATCCGCATCAACTGGTAGCACTATCCTTTCTGAAGACCGTGTTGTTACTCCCTTAGATACTGCCATCACGCTCTCCAATTCAAATGGCTGATAAACAAGAAAAGTAATTGAAAGTATAGACATTGTATGATAGACAGGTGCAATGGATAGTAGGGAATAAAAGAGGCATGAAATAATTCATATTTATGTTGTCTAACCAAACATGATAGCATGACACAATTTCACATATATGATGGCTAACTAAACAGGATAGCATGACACAATTTCATATTATGATGGCTAACTAAAAAAGATGGAAAGACATAGTTCAAAATATGAGACTATGTAAACAGGATGACATGACATAACTATATAATGTGTTTATTAAATAGGTTGGCATGCCATAATTCACATACATTCACGGATAGAATGCCATAATTCAAAATATGATGACTATAAACACTAAACAGGATGAGATGATATAACTATATGATGTCTTTATTAAATGGTTGCCATGCCATAATTCAGATAGATGATGTGTATGTACTATGTAAACATGATGGCATGATATAATTCAAATATATGATTTATATAGTAAGCAAGTAAGCAGATGGAAATCCATATATGATGTAAAAACTAAGCAATGCAAGACAACATGCATGACATGGGTAATATAACCCTGCCAAGTTTGAGCATAGACCTCAGGGGGGAAATAGGACTGGTCATCAGTCTTTGAATCCTCCTCCGAGGAGCTCTCTGTAACCAGCAAGATGTCTGCTTCAGCAGGTAGCATTATCTGCTCTGAATACCTTGTTTTCACTCCAGATACTTCCATCACCACTTCAAATGGCTGATGCACAAGAAGAGTAGTTGAATATACAAACGTTGTTGACAAATGGAACATGTAATACAAAAAAATGATAGCATGATATAATTCACATACATGATGATTGGCTAAACAACATGGCATTGCATAATTCACATATATAATGCCTTTGCAACAAGATAGCATTGTATAATTCACATATATAATGTCTTGCAACAAGATGGCAATGCATAATTCACATATATGGTAATTAGACACTGAACAGGTGGCATTCACACAAAGCATGTCTAAACTAATCAAATGACATAGCAATGCGAGACACCGTACGCACAATATGAGCAACATAACCCTGCCAAGTTAGAGCATACACCTCGGGGGGGGGGGGGTAATAGGACTGGTCATCTGTCTCTGAATCCTCCTCTGAGGAGCTATCAATAACCAGCGAGATATGCGCTTCGTCAGATAGCATAGTCTGCTCTGAAGACCTTGTTTTCACTCCAGAATTTGCCATCACCGTGTCAAATGGCTGATGCACACGAAGAGTAGTTGAATGTACTAACATTGTTGACAAATGTAATATGTAACGAAAAAAAAGGATGGCCTAATATAATTTACATATAAGATGACTGGCTAAGCAGGATGGCATTGCAAAATTCACATATATGATGCCTGGCTAAACAAGATGGTGTCGCATAATTCACATAAACGATGAATAAACTAAACAGATGGCATTCGCACAAAGGATGTCTAAACTAAGCAGATGACATATTTGATGTATGCAGTAAGCAATGCAAGACACCATATGCATGATATAACCAACATCAGCATGCCAAGTTAGAGCGAAGACCTCAAGGGGTAAATAGGAGTTGTCTTCTCCTTCTGAATCCCCCTCAAAACAGATATCTTCCTCTCGATTACAATCCGAAATGCGTGGAGGGGGGCTGCCTTTGCGCCTACCATGGAGCGTCGTCTGCATGAAATTTTATTGCCATGCAAGGCTCGTCTCTTTTGCTCTACATGTTCAGTTCCATTGTTTACAATAACTGTCATGCATAGGAATAAAACATAGTGAGATTATGTAAGGAGTGCATGCAGAAATCCAGAGTGATGGTAGCAACCTGTGGATAGACCCAAAACCAATAATAGCAGGCAGATAATGGCTTCAGTTAAAAAATGCAGATAATGGCTTCTTTACTGTTTGTTTCCCACCCAATATGAAACCCATAGTAGACACCAGAGATTAACCAGATAGTAGATAGATACTATTGATAGCGGCCCCGATATGTACCCCACAACCATTTAAAACTCAAGTTTGGCCATTAGTTTGGAGCTGACTTAGAGTCTAATCGGTGAACAGGACAATAAAGTAGCATGTAATATTAAGTGATGCATAACGTAAGCAGACACGAAAGAGCGCGACCTCTCTTGCGGACCCATGTAGTCCTCGAGGTCATCTGCTTGGTTCATGATGGTAATGCAGTTTTCATGGCTGCCAGCGGTAGGGAAGAAGATCTGAGGCGGCGAAAGACAGTCTGGAGGCCGGATCCCTGCTGTGCTGGACCCCTTTGTCGTTGGAGCAGCTGAGCTGGGGTGGACGACGGCGCAGCAGGAGCGGGACAAACCACACAAGGTTTTCTTTGACAACTATCTGTAAGAGAAGTAATTCTGTAAGGGCTCATTTGAATTGGAGGGTTCCAACAATGCAGGGATAGGAAATAGACAGGAATAGGATAGGAATGCACGTGCAAAACAGAGAATTTAAAAACACAAGATTTCTGCCAATCTGGGTGTTTGATTCACAACAGTTGGAAGATCACAGGATGCAAAGAAGCATGGTGAGATTAAGTCAAACCACAAGAAAATGTACGGTTATAATGCTATTATGCTACTATCTCTTAGTCTTGTGCTTCATGAATAGGAATTTGAAAAGGAGGACAAGTGAAAATTAAAATTCCTACGTTTTTTCTTTCAAGGAGACACTAAAGGAACAAATCTGTGTGCTCAGTGGACAATATATATAACATGTAGAGTAAAAAAGATATGCAACAAGTGTACAACCTCTTTGGCGAAGCCATGTCGATCTCAGCGTGATTGGGTTGGCCGGTGAGGATGCTCCGGCTGACTTTGCTGTCGGAGGAGGGGAAGAAGATCTTAGGCGTGTGGAGATGGAGCCCGAGGTACTGCTCCGCTGTGATGGAGGGTTTCGTCGTTGGAGCAGCTCCGGTGAGTTGTACGATGCCGACGTTGAAGCAGGACAAGAGAGACAACGAACAACGTTAACCTGAGTGGAATTCTAATAGCATCTCCAATACATGACATAAAATACATAACCACAAAGTGCTAGATGTAAAATACATCAGCCGCTCATCTCTGAACTTAACTGTCGAAACTGAACTTAACTGTCGAAACTGAATTTTGCTGTCGAAACTGAATTTTGCTGTCGAAACTGAACGCACTAGCAAGGTGAGGCTACACGTCGGTCGACTGGCTTTTTCATCTCTGGTCAGTCGATTTTGCAGCCGTTGGATATGAAATCAAGGGCCTGCGGTTCATCTTCAACCTCCACCCCCTGAGCCGCCAACCACCACCGGCCAAATAGCAGCCCCCCGCCGCCCGCAGCCGGCGGTGCGCCGCCCCGCCCGCCCCAAAAACACTCCCCACCACCGGTCCGCCGCCGCCCCGGCCATCCCTCTTGCCCCCCCCGTGCCGAGCTTTTTCTCCGACGATCCCCA
>NC_041392.1:638654834-638669207 GCF_002162155.2 Triticum dicoccoides
TGAAAATCGACTGACCCAAAAGTCGATTCAGTCGACTGAAGTGTAGCTAAATCGGAGCAGCATCGCAAGCAAGAGCAAGAGCGAGAGCAGCAACGCGAGCAAGAGCAATAGCAAGAGCAGACCAGGCAGGGGACTGAGAGCAGAGCAGCAGCGCGAGCGAGAGCAAAAGCAGCAGCAGCTCCTACTGATGTGGACGTCGCCGTAGAGGAACGACACCATGGAGGAAGTGGCCGGCGACGCCGCCGTGGATGGAGCCGCGCCGTGTCGGCTCGGGACCGAGCGCCGGCAGCACCGTGAGATCGAATCAAGAAGAAAATGCGGCGATTGGTGTACAACCTCTTTGGTGGCGTCGATTAGGCCGCAGCTTCATCCGAGGAAACGGTGATGATGATGCTCTTCCGGTGGTGCAGGTGAAGACGGTGGTGTGGGAATGGAGGTGGCGCGAAAGACGAGGGGAACGTCGGGGCAGCTCCTTGGAGGTGGAGGACGGGGTGGCTGAACCGGCAGGACGATGAGATCGGTGACGGATCCTCATCTGGTATGGTGGATGAGGGACGTCGAGGTGTTGTTGTGGACGACGTCGTCGGGGAAGAGGCTCCGGCTGGGTGGCGGACGGAGCAGGATGTGGGGTTTCGTCGTGGGTTTTCATGGCCTCGGTGTAGGAATGGGTGGGCGGATGGGATGGCAGTGGGGAACCATGGCTTAGAGACGCGCTTGTCCGAAATGTGGGGTAAGTTACAAAAGTATCCCCACCGATTTGAGGCGGTTCTTTCGGTTCGGGGGTACCACGGGCATTTCGCGTGTCGGGATTTCATAGGAGGTGGGAGTTTTCGCGCGTGTTGTAATTTCGGAATAGCAAGGCGCGGGTTGAGATGGAGGGAGTTGCCGGAGCACAATGAGACAAAGATATATCTTAAATATTTCAGGCTAACAAGGCGCGGGTTGAAATTTCCGGACAAGCCTAACATGTACTGTACCAAATCAATGCGCACTACAAATGTCATTCAAAACTTTGAATTCATGTTATGTTCAGTTAAAATATTTCGCTACGTGTATAATGCATGCAACCTACTACTCAAATGAACGTTTTAGTGCATTCCAAACGTATATACTACCGCTTCAATATGAACTAAATTTGAATTCGTTTCTCTATTTGAATAAGATCTACAGTAATGATTGTTGTGAAGTCAAAGCATTTGAATTCGTTTATCTGTTTTAATAAGATCTACAATCATCATTATTGTCAAGTTAAACCATCGTTTGTGTATTATCTTCACAGCACACCACATGATTAGTCTCGAGTTACATATGAACTATGTGTACTATATGAACTCGAACTAGATTTTTTGAATCCACTTTATTTTGATTTCAAGTCACATTACATTTGTAGCTCTAGCTAGATCTTCATAATCTAAACCATGTCTCATATGTATAATGTGTTTATCACATTATGTATGGTGCCCGCCCCCTACGCCTACAAGTATTTAGATGTGAGTTGCAAACACCACACATTACCACAAATTCAAATAAAATGTGAGAATGTTCGATATATAGTATTGTTTAGATTGTTCGATATTTAGTTGTAAGCTACAAACGCCACACATTATCACAAATTCAAATAAAATGTGAGATTCTTTGATGTATAGTATGGTTTAGATTGTTCGGCATTTAGCTGTGAGTTGCAAACGCCATGCATTATCACATTATGATATAACATGTGCACATCACGTGTATCACCGCTATATTCATGCATGCAATGTTTAAAACACTATGATCTCCTATTCAAATATATGTATCCGCTTTCATATCAAATTATGATCTTTGTTAGTCTCTTACACCCACACAATCCTCTAACCTTTGTAGCTACCACTAACTTTCTCTCATGCATGCACACGCCCTCCTCACCCTCCCCCTCCCTCGGCATTCTATACACCGGGCACATTCATTTTTTTCTTTAGGTCGTTCTCCCAGAGTCTCCACAAATCCTTTCCGACACACACCGATCGATAAACCTCTCCAGTGATGCATGCCTACAATATACACACACACCTTCAATCTCCTCCTTTATGTGTCCTTGCCTCGTGTCTCTCATACGGTCAGACACACGTGTAAACTCTTGCCCCTCTTTTCATCGATCTCACAACCGCACACTCCTCCCCGTATCTAGCTAGTAGTTGGGCCTCTCGCACCACCTCCTAGCTCCATTCTCTCTGTCTATCCGTCTCGCTGGGCCTTATTTGCCTCTAACAAATGGACGTACATCGACCGATCTCTCGCTATACATATAGCTAGCCAGGTCCTTATAACTCGTTTTTACCCACACGTCAATCGATCTACCTCATTAGTTGTGTCTCTTCCTTCCTCCGACAAACAACAATTGATCTACCGATCTAGTTAGGTTTGCTTACCAAACACATGGTTCCCCTTCATCATCCATGGATGCGTCCGACAGATCTATCATGCACAAGCACACACAGAAACACATCCCCACTCTTATTGATAACATTGCAGTTCCACCCTCAGTTTGTCTAGTACGCCTCTCCCACCATCTTCGAGAAGCAACTCCATCACCCATCCAGCACTCTACCCCTCTTCCTCCCTCTCCCTCCCTCTATTTCTCCTCTCTCTCTCTCTCTGTCCCATCATATTCCCCGTCCTTCAGTTATGTATGGATGTCGACCGATCTCGCTCAAGACATAGCTGGGTCTCTCCTTCTCAACACATATACGAGTCGTTCTACCTATATAGTTAGGCCTCTGCCTACCCCTCCCCCACCCCCTCCCCCCACACACACCGATACATCGAGCGCTCTAGTCATGTCTCCCTGCCACACACAAACTTGACATGTGCGCTCTAACGTTCTGGTAGGCCAGTCGCCCTATATCTTTGACTTGCACACACACACAATTTCGATGGCTCTCTTCATCGATCTCGCACCCACCCACTTGATCCTCTCTTCGACTCTATCGATAGCTATGACCCCTCCCTCTCTTCTCGTGGATTGCCCGATCCTCTATTTATGATATGGATAGGCCTCCATTTCACACACATTGCATGCAAAAATTTTGTTTGAGATGTCATTGACACATATTCCCACAAATAATTCACAAAATCAACCCCCCACCCCACCCCACCCCAAAACAAAAACACTCACAAACGCAGTTTGTATCTCTCACACACACCCACATAGGTGGGGGACGTGCACGAAGAGAAGAGGTGCATGCACGACGCACGTACTCCCGTCTCTTTCCCAACCACACCCGCGTGGGTACACTGTGGAGCTATTTCTGTATGAAAAAGGCAGCCCACGTGGTAATTTGGCACGTGTACTGGTTGTCCACTTGGTGGAGGGAGGATCGTCTACGACGGGTGAACAAACAAATTGCGACTTGACGTGTTATGTTAAAAAAAGAGGCAAACCATGTGGGGCCTACCTTAGAGGCAAGGCTCTATACACTGGAGTACTTTTGATGTGTCCCATCAACTCGCAGAACGAGGAGAAGCTTTCTTAGTACGCCGTCTCCCCCGTTCCTAAATATAAGTCTTTGTAGAGATTTCACCATGAACCACATGCGGATGTATATAGATGCATTTTAAGTGTAGATTCGTTCATTTTGTTCCGTATGTAGTGGAATCTCTACAAAGACTTATCTACTAGTAATAGCTAGCCCCCACTACTAGGAATTCTCTATCCTCTCCTTGAGCCACATCATCAAAATTGATGTAGCCGTTAGATGAAGTAAATCAGTCCATAATAGCCGTCTGATCTAGACGTTGAGAGTGTCACACCCTAGTTTAGTTCAAGCATTAGAGTGTGCATCATGTTTATTTTCCTCCTAAATTTGAAATGGGGAAGACAGAACCCCCAACACACCCCCTGGAAACAACTAGGGTTTACTAAATTTATTTTCAATGAACCTGAAATGCCCTTCTAAAAAGTTCACCCTCTTTGTCTTGGGTTAGAACCTCTGGCAAAATTGGTGCACAATTTTCTAGGTCAACAGAAGGTCATTGAATTAAATCATAAGTATTTGAGTTTGGGCATTTAAATGCTATAAAATAATTTAAATGCTCAAATAATTCTGGAAATAAATGTTGGCTGTTGGAAATATTCTAAACAGAGCCCACAATTATTTTCAGGATTTTTGGAAACGTTTTAGTATTTTTAATAAAGCTCAACAGTTGTAGTTAAATAGAAAAAGTAAAACAAAACAGAAAAAAGAGAGAGAGAGGGAAACCACCTGGGCCTTACCTGTGCTGGCCCAACCCACCTGGCTCGGCCCAGCCAACTGGCTTGCCAGTCGTCGTCCTCCTCGCGCCAGAAGGCAGGGGCGCGTGCTCGCCGCGCGCCGGCCACGCGCCGGCCACCTCCTGCTTCTGCCGACGTCCTGGAGACGTCCAGGGATGCCACGCCGACCCCCACGTCCCCCTCTCATCCTCCCTCACTCCCCCCTCATCTCCCTCACTCTCTCCCGCGATGGCCGAGCGCGACCCTCGCCGCCGTTCGCCATAGTTGCCACCAGAGCCGCCCCCTCGCCTCTCTGACATGTCCAGAAGCTCCGCCACGACACTCTCGCCCTCCCCACCGAGCCACGCTTCGCCGGAGGCCCTCCATCACCGCCATCGGGCCATCTTCAACCTTGGTACCCGCCAGACGCTGTTCATCGATTCGCCTCGCTCCAGTCGCCCCCGAGCCCACTGATCTGCTCATCGACCTCCCTGTGAGCTCCGCCACTTCCCCCCTCTTCTTTCCCACGCGTTTGCACCCTCTAGGCCATAGTTCCACCATGGCCGAAGCTCGTCTCCGCTCGAGCTTGTCGTCGGTGTTGCTCCGGCGACCATTTGGTCATCCCGTGCTACGCAACATGCTTGCTGCATCGCGTAGTGCCTCGCTAGCGCCTTAGTTTCCGCGTTTGCACGCTGCAACCCAAACCCCGCACATGGCCGAACTCCGGCCGCCGCCTTGGAGCTCCCGTCGTTGTCTCCGGCCACCATAGGCTAGGCCTCCACCACCACTAGATGCACACCTGCAAGAGCTCTCCAACGAGCCCAAGAACGGCCTCGCCCGTGCCCTGTGGGCGTTTTCCGAGCCGCGCCACCGTCTCGGGCCTCGCTGGCGTCGAGTCACCGGCGGGTTTGACCTGCCGACCAGGGGTTTGACCCCGCTGACCGAGTTAACCCCCGGGTGGGCCCAGTTTGACCCCTCTAGGTCAATGACAAATGGGACCCGCCTGCTAATTAAGTAGGATTAGGACTAACTAAATACTAGTTAGACTAATGACACTGACACGCGGGACCCACTGGTCAGGTTTGACCTGGACCGGGTCTGTTGACCTGCTGAGGTCAGCATGACGCAATGCTGACGCAGTAATGCATTTTCTGGATTTATTTTTATTCAGGAAATTCCAGAAAATGTTTAAAACTTCTAAAAAATCATAGAAATTCAACCGTAACTCCAAATGAAATAATTTATATATGAAAAATTATCAGAAAAATTCAATCTATCCATCTGTAATGGTTTCATGCATGACAAAACAAGTTTACCTTGCTGTTTAAGGAAAATAAGGTAATGCACTAATAAGGCCATGTTTAATGAGCTAGTATTTGAATCTTTGATTCAAATGAGTTCATTCCTTTCTGTTTTAGCTTGTATTAGGCCAAGACACATTCATATTGCCATGTCATAGCATGCATCATATTGTTGCATATCGTCATGTGTTGATTGTGTTCCGATGTGTTCTTCGTGGTAGGTTCTGCCTCCGAGGATATTCACGAGTATCCAACTGAAGGGCAGTATCCCACTACCACTCCATCAGGCAAGCAACCATTGATCATTCCGATACAACCCATGTTCTCGCTTCTGCTCTTGTTTATTGCATTAAGACATCACGATTCAAACTGCCGTGTGCTACGGTAGTTGAACCCTTATCCTCTGCATGACCTGTCATTGCCACAGTAACTAGATGAAACCCACTAGCATGTGTAGGAGTTGATTGAGCCATGTATGTGATTCCTACCTTGCTATGCATGCTATGCTTAGAGTTGTGTCAGGTCTGGTTCATCTGGGTGATGGGCTAGAGTGATATGATTATCGATAATATGAGGAAGGTGTTGAACATGTTTTGGTAAAGGTATCGATGAGAGGCCATGTAGGAGTACATGGTGGGTTGTTTCATTGAGGCCGTCCATAAGAACTGGGATCTGTATGTGTGATTTAAGATGTAGTTACTACCGTACATTGGGCCCGAAACCAATGGACCCTCTCGGCTTCTTAATCACCCTAGTACTCTGTCCAGGAGTTGCAAATAGTTTTTGGTGTTTGTAGGTTATGTGTTGGCGGCCGTGCATAGCGCTGACCCTAGGGGTGGGCTATGTTGCGGTAGATACACCGTGGCTGGGTATGCCAGGCGCCCGTTTGGCGTCTCGGGACCTTGTTCACATCGTTCGGGGCCGTATGTGGAAACCTCGGCCGGACTCCCTGCGGATGGAACCTGGATAGGCGATAAACCTGGACTAGAGACTTAAGTGTTTAGGTAGGCCATGGCCGACACCCTCGCTGGGCTTCCGCTTGAAGGTTGCTGAGTACATGTCGTGTAAACGGCGGTGAGTGGTGAAAGCGTGTATGATGAAGTACACCCCTGCAGGGTATAAAACTATTCGAATAGCCGCGTCCGCGGTAAAGGACTACTTGGTTGCCTATACAGTTCATAGACAAGTTAATGGATACTACTAAAAGACTCAAGATAAGTGTGAGTACCGAGGATGGCCCTCTCGTAGGATGACGAGGGAGGATCCCCGGTGGAGTATTGTGTTGGTGAGTAGTGGACTCGTGTGCGAAAACTATTTTACTAGAGAAGTTCCATAGGATAGCTTAGCCAAGAGTCAAAGCTGGCTTGCTGCAATAACCCCACCACCTTCTTGAGAATGAGCATGTATAGTAGGTTCTGATGTAAGACTTGTTGAGTACCTTGTACTCATGTTTGCTTATTTATTGTTTTCAGACGACAACACTGCCCCCTCCGATGGGTTTTATGTAGACCTTGACGTCGACGAGTGACTAGCCACCCAGGTGGTGATCCTGGCCATGGAGGGCCCTATGTAGACAAACAGGCTTCGAGAAGCCTTCTTTCTTTCTAGTGTCTGTACTCAGACTAGTTGCTTCCGCATGTGCTTGTATGATTGTATGAGTTGAGTGTCGGGTCATGTGACCCCTATCTGTATGAACATGTTATGTATGGCTCTCTAGAGCCTTTAAATAAAGTACTTGAGTTGTAGAGTTTTGTTGTGATGCCATGTTGTATGTACTCATATCGGGCATATTGTGTATGATTGAAATGCTTGGTATGAGTGGGATCTGACAATCTAGTTGTTTATCCTTGGCAGCCTTTCTTATGGGGAAAAGTAGTCTAGTGTTCCTCGAGCCATAGTAGTCCGCTACAGCCCGGTTCACCAGAGTCCTGCTAGCCCAGCACTACTGTTCAGGACACTTGACTGGCCGGCATGTGTTTCACTTCGTTCCTATGTCTGTCCCTTCGGGGAAATGTCACGCGGTGACTTCCGGAGTCCTGCCTAGCCTGCTACAGTCCGGGTTCCCCGGAGTCCTGTTAGCCCAGTGCTACAGCCCGGAATCACTCGCTGATGACCGACATGCTCGATGTGATTCATGTATGCTTGTCTCCATAGGTCTGTGCCGCTTTGGGTTCATGACTAGCCATGTCGGCCCGGGTTCTCTGTCATATGGATGCTAGCGACACTATCATATACGTGAGCCAAAAGGCGCAAACGGTCCCGGGCCATGGTAAGGCGACACCCGTGGGATACCGTGCGTGAGGCCGCAAAGTGATATGAGGTGTTACCGGCTAGATCGATGTGGCTTGGAATCGGGGTCCTGACAGAGAGGCTCCGCACTAAGCCACATGCAAGAATGCAGAAATACCGTGGCACATGCATGTGGGTGGGTTTTAAATCACATCAACATGTCTGCATGCAAGCATGCACCGGTAGCATGCATGTAAGTGAGCTTTTAAGTCCCATTAACATGTCAAAAAGAAAAATATAAACCCATTATGCAGTAGGAGTTGGCTAATCTTTTTTCCTTACGTGGGATGATCTAAATGATGATGAAAGTTTATTTAGTTTGGCTACCACATTTGTCATGCGGTTATAGAGTTTTTTTAGTTCTATGAAATCGATAATTTTGCGCAGAGAGATCTACCGCTGTTCCGCGGCAACGCGTGGGGACTCATCTCGTAATATTTAGGAACAGAGGGAGTACTATGTAAAGAGTTAGGTGTCGCACGGTGATAGTGTGAGGTGGGCCATGTAATCACTGAGCTTGCGTGTTTTCACTGCTCTTGCACGCCTCCATTGTAAGAATGGAGAAAATTGTAATCTAGTAGTAGTACCTCCTTTCGCCGAAAGCGTGGGACATCCAGCAGTCCTACCACCTCAGTAATAAAGACCAATGAGCCGTCAAATCACATAGACCCAGCAGTAAGTTGGACGGATGAAGCAACCATCACTCTTGCGCCAGTGAGAGGTCACGTCCGCTCTACCCGGGCATGAATGCGGCACCGATTCTTTGGAGCAATGCTGATCGTTTCGGGCGGGAAGCGCGTGCGGGCGATGGAGGGGCTTTGGGTGGGCCAGGCTGGTCAGGAGCGGGCGTGGCAGCTGTCCGCATGTCCCTACCGGACACACCCAGAAACGAGAGGATGCACCAACTCTCGTGGCTAAAATCGTACACTACACAACATCTCTCTGTAGGAGTAGGTCGATCTGTCGCTCTCTCTAACACACACATGCTGTTAAACACACACACACACACACACACACACCCACACGCACGCACCTTGGTCCCGTTGCACCTTCTAACGTGACTTATGACACCTAGACGGAGGGAATAGTAAGTATACGAGATACGGTGGCACACTGACTTAAGTCAAATACAAGTGCCCAAAATTTGTGTGCATGTTATAATAAGGATTCACTTAAAATAGTACGTGACCGAACAGAGGGATCAATTGGACAATGTTCCCGAGCAGTAGTGAGATGTGTGAGGTAAGATACATCGCTGGCGCTTTTAATTTTTCTTATTAATTTGTTTGTTTCACCCTCTAACTGGTGGGACCCAACTACTACATGGAGAGAGGTAAGGTGACTAAGGCTGCATTATTTCTGCACCACTATGGATAGTCTTACCATCAAAGCCACATGACATGATTATGATTGAAATCCCAATGACTCCCCCCACACAAAAAAACACGGCATGCTTGTCACACGAATCCAGGAATGTATAAAAGGTTATTTCCCTCTCGTTGAACATAATGGGAGGGTTGTGTAACGGGAGGATTCTTTGTCTGGTCAAAATGTTTTCTAGGGTTTGCATGATTCACACTCTCTCTCCAGTATATATATACACGCTGGAGCCTCAGCGCTTGTAGTTGCTCTCTTCACACGCCTCTCTCTCCCCTCACTGCTGCTCAAAGAGCCGGCAGGATCCGTCTGCCGGGAAGGGAAGGAGGCTTAACGCTGCCGCCGTCGGCGAGGGACTACCGACGCAGCTATTCACTTTCCACCCAGCGGCGGCGCAGGAGGGCCTCCGACACCTTCTTCTTCGTCGCCGTCCCATCGCCCACTGAACCACGCCCCAAGAACCTTAAGGTATAATTACTTACTCCACATGCATTGCTCTAGCTGCATGTATACCATGAATCTAGGACGTGGTTCAAAGAGGAAAGTAGTGGGAAAAGTTGTATATAGCATGAATCTAGGATGTGGTTCAAAGAGGAAATGAAGGGGGAAAGTTGTATAGCATGAATCTAGGACGTGGTTCAAAGAGGAAAGGAATGGGGGAAAGTAGTGGGGAAAGTTGTATCGCATAAATCTAGGACGTGGTTCAAAGAGGAAAGGAAGGGGCGAAAGTACTAGTTTAAAAAGGAAAGGAAGGGACAAG
The DNA here is from genome assembly GCF_002162155.2 of Triticum dicoccoides. NCBI lineage: Eukaryota > Viridiplantae > Streptophyta > Magnoliopsida > Poales > Poaceae > Triticum > Triticum dicoccoides. The sequence goes on from NC_041392.1 coordinate 638,664,790, forward strand.
GCTGTAGAGTTTGAGCAGGACTAGATTTGCTGCGCTCACATAGGGAAAGGTGTCTAAAGATAACAAAACTGGGACCAACACATATGCTCCTTGGTTGTTTGTTCTTTGTTGCAACAGACTGTGCATGACCACAGTACATCGGTAGATGCACATGGTGCTGGTGCGTCCACTGTCCTGTGCAACTCATTAGCTGTTGTTAATCTAAGGCCCTGTTTGGTTAAAAACTCCCTAGTCCCTACCTGCTTGGTTCCAGGGACTAAACATGGACTAGAGGTTATTAAATGACATGCTAAAAGACCATGTTACCCCTAGTAATGAACTAATAGAGACAAGGTGCGATGCGTGGCAGGTGCAACTGTTGGAAAAAGTCCCATAAATACTCCCTCGGGGTCTTCTTTCTTTAGTCCCAAATGCCCACTTTTAGTCCCAAAAAGTCCCTCCTATTTGGTTTAGATGGGACTGACACAGAGGTTTTTTAGTCCCTACACCAAAATGTCCGTGTAAACAAACACCCTCTAATAATGCCGCTAGAAAATTTATGCAATGCCACAATTAAAAGCAAATTACATGTTTAACAAATTTTATTGTTAATATAATCTCTATGTTAATATTAATCAATGCCACCGTTTGAGAAATGCTACTGTCTTGCTTTCTTTCCCATTTAGATAAGGTAGATGCTTCTTTTTGTTGGCTTCTGTGTCATCCACCGTTATTGACCACTAATTGTTTCCTTTGCACCTCTGTGTAAACAGGGTTATCTACTTCACCTCGTTGCCATTGTGACCTTTTGTTGCACTGCGCAAAACACTTTTGTTTTAAGAGTGTTTTGTGCAGTTCAACAAAAATGTCACACTGTTGCTTGATTTCTTAATCTTAGTGGAACTGCACAAGAGGAGATCTTACTTCCTATCCGTTAAGGCGAATTTGGTTCAGATCTTCTTCTTGTGAGTTGTTTGAATTCCGCATCATGAGAGGTCAGTACTAGCATTCTTTCACATGATTCTGCAGTGTGCTTTCATATGTTGTGCTACTTGTACGATAATGTTGCTTGATTTTAGTGAACTGCATAAATGGAGACAAGACTTCCAATCTGTATGTGCACCATAATATCCCATTGAGGTAAGATAAGGATATTTCACAACTGCTGGCCTGTATTTTGCCACTTTCCTCAGAAAATTAAGTTTAGTACTATACTTGTGCTCCCTAATTGACATGTCAAATCTTACATTGAAGGCGAAGCTTGTCTGTTATTGAACCAAGTGATGAAGGAGAAGAACAAGCAAAAGAAAAACAAAAATCAACTCCCGGTGCTGTAATGAAGCACTGGAACTATGATGACACAAGTAATGATATAGTTTTGCATCTTAATTTATTGCTATGGCTGGAACGAGCAATTGTTTTGCCACTGATTTGATGCCACTCTTAATGTAATATGTAATTATCTCAACTTGTGCAAACAGGGATCTTCTTTGAAGATACCATATATTTTAGTGGAACTGCGCAAGAAGATGTTGGAAACATTAAACTAATCGAGGAGTATATAGTAAGCATGGCCACCACTGTAGATAGCAACAGATGGTTCCGGAGAAGTGCTTCATCTATATGCTCTACACAATAAGCCTCCTGACAAAGGTTGGTACTCGCCCACTGATGTCATCCATATGATGGAGCTTTGTCATCTCTATTGGTGTTGTGCTACTGTTTAGATACTATCGTGAAAAAGTGGTATTGTCCTTGAGAAGTGCTTCATCTATGCTGTTTTAAATATTTCCTTTCCTTTTTTTTCGAGCAAACAAGGATGCTAGAATTTAGTAATCCTCTTGTCTTTGCACAACAGGATCATCTTCCTCTGAAGAACAATATGGAGCACGTGAAGTGACTAGTTTCGATTATGCCAGGATGAAGAAGCCCTGTCTATCTTCTCATCGGAAGGAGCAGTTGAAGGATGGTTACATTACTCTCCACAAGACCAAACTAACTTCAGCTCAGAAGGACTGACAAATCTCCATCTTTTTGCTGTGATGCACGAGTACAATGTTGTTCTAGGATTCTTTCTAGTGAGTTCCATTTTTCTAAAAGTGTGCTCTACATGGACCATGTATGTGCCTGTTGAAACTGTTAATTCATAGTACAATTCGCTTTATACTAATCACTTTTTTGTATTTGTGCAAACAGGGGTGCTCAGCTTGATTTCAATGGGAACTGCACAAAATGTTCATGAATACATCGAATCATTCATTTCCACCACAAGAAAGGTGGTGCCAATAAGTTCAAGGCGTTGCAACATATAAGGGCAAAATCATACAAGCTACGCTTGAATTTGGTTGATTTTGGTGGAACTGCATAAAAAGAACAGCTGGTTTATTTAGCACGAGGTGCCATGTCAATGTACGAACTGATGGCAAACCCTGCCCATTCCACAATCGTAGGCATTTGATAGTTTGGAATGGGACAACCTTGTTAAATTTTGCTCATTGATTTTAGCAAGACATGCATTTGATATTTTTGAATGGGATGCCCTTTGCTGTCAGCAGCGTCAATCAATTTTTTCTTTATTCTTTAGTTTTGAAGTAAATATTGCCTCTGACATGTGAGTCGCTGAGATGCATAATCATCGATTGTTTTGAATGTTCTCTATGAATTGCCGGGCCTGTGTGTTTGATTGCAATGTACAGAAACGCTAAAAAGCTGCTCAAACTCTTTGTTCTCCTTCTGTTCCTTTTTACTTCGCACATTGTGAAAGTGCATAGTTTTTTTGTATAAGATTGGTCAAAGTAGAGATACTTTGACTGCAGACAAAACTTGTATGCAGACTAGAAAGGACCGAGGGAGTACATGTGAAACTTCTGCAAACAAGGTGATCACCCTAGGAATAATGCTAGTACGTATTGTTTTGCATGTTCATCCAATGCCAGTGATACAAGAATTCAAACTAATCGAAATAAATTCATTCATACACGGTCGGATTTCATATAAACATGCCGGATTTCATTACATTTCATACATTCTTCAACTAAAAAGGGGTGCGCTGGAGGTATAATTAATTAACCGAAGCTACCCACCTGTGTCCCGCTGAGCCGAACAGGAGCTTCAGTGACTTAACTGCAGGTGCAGTTGCGTAACCGACATGTGGCCTGTTGGGCCCACGTGTCAGTCAGCCAACTGCACCAGCAGTTAAGTAGAAGTAGCGTTCTTCTCCAACGCAGCTCTCTGACTCCACGTCGCTGCCAAGAAGCTAACCGGCCATCAATGGTCAACCCGCCTAGCTTGGCTTCAATCGGAGGGTAGCAGCGGTGGCCTTACTTGGACCCGAGCGGCGACGACCTACCGTGTTCTACTCTTCCTCGTTTTCTGTGTGGCACGGCCTCGTTGGCAGCGGGGCGGGGCCGGCGATGTCCTCTGCCTCGTTGTTGCCAGGGCGGGGCCCCGCAGAGCCGGCGGTGTCCTCTGCCTCGTTGTTGGCGGGGCGGGGCCTTGGCGGAGCCGGCGGTGTCCTCTGCCTCGTTGTTGGCGCCGCGGGGCCTCGGCGGAGCAGGGCCTCGTCGACGCCAGCGGAGCAGGGACTCGTCGAAGCCGGCATTGTCCTCTGCCTCGTCCTCGGTCTCGCCAAACAGCGCCTCGCCCGCTTCATCGCCCTCTTTGCTAGCCTCTTTGTAGGCGGCCGCAGCCTCCGCCACCTGCATGCGATACCGCCAGCGCTCGAGGCGGCCCTTGCGGGCGGAGCGGTATGAGTCGAGCAGCGCCTCCTGCTCCGCCCGCTCCGCAACGATCTGCTCCTCCGCCTGCAGGTGCTCCTCGAGGAGATGGTGGTTGTAGGCGGCGTCGGCCTGCACCTCCCGGAACTGCTCCTCACGCATCTGCCTCACCCTCTCCATATATTGGGCACGGGCCTTGCCAATGGTCATGGTGCAATGCACCAGCGAGGATGGCACGGAGGAGGGGGTTGGCGCCGGATCATCGACTACCATGTTCTCCATTGGGGCGTCGTCGTCCTCTGGTTGCCTGCCGGCCAGCCGGTCGGCAGCAATGGCTGCCATCTCCTTGTGGTCCGTCGTCCGCCCGTCCTGAAGAGCGCTAGAGCGCGAGGAAGCCATGGTAGGCAGTAGTGTGTGGACAGGAGAAAGGGAACGAATGCGGATGACTGCGGCTATGGCCAGCACAGCAGTTTATATAGCAATGGTGGGCGGGCAGAGGGACGGACGTGTGGCACCGGAGTAGCCGCCTCGGCAACCGTGTATCATTAATGTGGGCGGCAGATGGATGGACGGACGACACTTGTGCCGTTTGAAGGCGGAGCAATCGCCTGCACCGGGAAGCGGGGAGGGCGGCGCTGACTGTTTCGGGCGGAAAGCGTGCGCGGGCGAGGAGATGACTTTACTTGGAGAGGATGACAATTGGGACCCACCAGGTCCATAGCC